>NC_142930.1:31622169-31664669 GCF_046866305.1 Octopus bimaculoides | reverse complement strand
AGTACCATCATGGAAGAATACAAGAAACACAACTCATCCTGATTCAAAATAGAACAGATAACACTGAGAAGACACAATAGCGTCAGAACTAAAATCAAGAATAATTACAGTTTTATTGATAAAATCTAACAAAAGTCCAAACAGAACATCATTCCATACACCCATCTCTTCTCTATAAACATCATTAAAATCTTGGAAGATACAGTATTGATATCACATTTTACTTTCCAGTGTAGTAATTTAAAACCACAATACAAACCAACTAGGGAATTGATACACAATCATTCAACCCGCTAAAGAAAGCAAACAAATTCCTTCAAATTATCATCATCATCAAACATCCGCTTTCTATGCTGGCATGGTTTGGACAGTTTTACTGAAAACTGGCAAGCCAGGGAGCTGCATCAGGTTCCAGTCCAATTTGGCATGGTTTCTATAGCTAGATGCCCTTCCTAATGCCAACGACTTCAGGAGTTTAGTGGGTGCCTATTACATGCCACTGGCACTGGTGCCATTGACATGACACCAGCATCAGCCACGACTATGATCTCACTTGGCTTGACAGGTCTTCATAAGCACAGTATATTGCTAAAGGTCTCAGCCACTTGTCACTGCCTCCATGACACCCAATACTGAAACGGTGCTTTTTATGTGCCACTGGCATGAGTACCAGTCAGATGGCTTTGGCTTTGGCCATGACAACTACTATCTCAAAAAAGAAGGTATATATGGGCCAGTTTTGTCCTAGATGTACAAAAATAAGGAATGGTTATGGCTGAAATGCTTTTGATCATAATTCTGAACTGCCAAACAACCATATTTGCTGTTAGTTGTCATGACTATGACTGATTATGGCTTTGGCATTACTTGATAAGCTTTCTCCATACTGGTTGGTTTTTTACCATTTATTATGATCAAGGAATACCTGACAGTTTCAACAACAAAATACTCTCAGTACACACCATTTTTACTGCTATCAATATCAGCAAAACATCTCACTCCATTCCCAACTACTCATTTTTTTACTAATCAATACTTAATACCTTGAGAGGTAATGCAAACATACAGTCTAGCAAATTATCAGGTCAGCACCAACTCATTTAGAATTTGCAATATCCTGAGTTCCAAAATAAATCCACCTTGTCACTCACTTTTTTTTTAACTTGTTCCTAGTCAATCTTCCTTACACCCCCACCAATGATATGAGTCATATCCTCCTATGGTTTCTCAAACACAGCTTCCCCAATTCTGCACCAATCACCTAGAAACCTGGTTCCAAACAGATTAAAAGTAGTATCTACCAAATTCAACTTCCTTCTTAGCAGAAACAGCAAAGAATATCAAATATAACACACACAGACAAAAATCCTTGGAATTATACACATCTACAACCATCACAGCTCATTTAGAAGGTATAGTAAAGAAAGTAAACTAGCACTCACAGTACCATATTTTATCTATATAAACAATAAAGTGTGTTACAAACAATATGTTAGATCCATCACAGATTATACCACTTCTACTTGGGCCCCAATTTCTCTGCAGCAAATTACAACAAACAACAAAGAAAATAAAGTAACGCACATTTGCATCAATGACTGCACACATGTCATATACACAGAGAAATCAAAATACTCCAAAAGGTAAGACATCTTGGACATGGAAGTGAGACACAGTTTGTTGTAGCAGCAAACTCCACTCCCAACAGTTCCTATTGCTAAATAATCAACGTCAGTAACACTGTCCTGTATAGGATGCTACACTTGGTTGGCAATTATATGTTATGGTTTCGTCACTTAGTACTGATCAATACAGATCAAACAGTTCATAAAGCTAATGAACAAGCAGAAATAACAGGGCATCTAAGATCAAATCTTGGTAAGAGAGACTTTTGTCTTTTATCCATGTAGGATCAATAAAATAAACACCAAACATGTATTGGGTAAATTCAATTATACTTTTCTCTGGAAATTGCTCCACTTCTGTCAACTTAAAAAAATCTTTATTACACAATCAACCACTTTATATTTAGTAAGAGATAAAATAAGTCCTATAACGTATTGAATTATAAAGGCTCCATTTAAGGAATTAATTTTAAAATATTGTATCTTGAGCAAGACACCTTGGTTGAAGAACCTGTCCCTTGCCGAACTATATACATGTTAGGATTTGATCAGGTCTGTTAACAAAACAATCATTTCTTATAATAAGTTACATGTGACATCAAGTTTTGAATTATATGACCTTATGACGCCTATTTGCTGCTAGTTAGTCTAGTCTTAGTATCAGATAAGTGACCTAGCTGTGGATACAATGCATTGCCAAAAGCAGGATATGAATTGTCTGACTTTCTTTTGCTGATAAGAGGTAGACATTATCTTAACTCAAGTCAGATGTGACTTAAATTCATAATCTGGGAACTGTTTTCAACTCTTTGTAATTTTCTAAAGCTTTAAGGCACCAATGACATAAAACAGCAATTAGACATTCACATTCAAATTTGTCAGAATGTATTAAAAATGAATAAATATGGTATAGTTCGGATACTTGCTGTTCTGTGTGCACTCCATAAATTATTTTTTAAAAATTGTTGTTTGAAAAAAATAACCTATTGTTTTCATTTATCATCTATTTTTCTTTCTTTTTAATATACTCAGATATCATTCAGATAGAATTTATAACTTTACTAGAGAAATCACTGTTATATATTATAACATTTACTATCATATATTCTCATTGCTTTTCTATTTTTTAGTCTTCCCCAAGAAGACAGTGATTATGAAAGAGAACAAACACCACCTTCTCCCCCTCCAGCTTCCAGAAAAGTCAGTAAGAGAGGTGCTTCTATCAAACTATCGTGTATAGGTAAACAGGGCAGCGATGAAAACCCCTTAGTTAAAAAGATTGCACAACCCTTAAAATTAGCCCAGAGACAGGTAAGAAAATCTTTAGCACATTTTTTCTTATATATCAAAATTTGCAAATAGTGTGTGCATGTGTGTCTGGTTTGTATTTCAGATTTATTTGTAAATTCAACTCCTTTGATAAATGGTAAACCAAAATAATTATGGCTATCAAATTGTTTTCATAGGACTGCCATGTTTATGAGAAATATATATATCTTCAAACAATGTATGACAAGTTAATTCATTTAGGTGAAGATGTATTAAATGATATATACAATGAATTTTTTTTAAAAACTAATGTATCGGAATTTGTCTCTTAGTTGAAGGAAAAGCCTAATGGTAATTGTTAAAGACTTACAAAGAAGGGGAAGTTAATTTCAAGAAATTTAATTTCCCTAAAAGTTGAATTTTTATGCTTAAGAGGAAAATACAATCTTTGTTAGTAGAGAAGGTGACAACTATCAACATGTTTTTGTTTTATCAGACCATGTCAGTATAGCATGTGGAGGCGCAATGGCCCAGTGGTTAGGGCAGCGGACTCGCGGTCATAGGATTGCGGTTTTGATTCCCAGACCGGGCGTTGTGAGTGTTTATTGAGCGAAAACACCTAAAGCTCCACGAGGCTCCAGCAGGGGATGGTGACGAACCCTGCTGTACTCTTTCTCTCACTCTTACTTCCTGTTTCTGTTGTGCTTGTAATTCAAAGGGTCAGCCTTGTCACACTGTGTCACGCTAAATATCCCCGAGAACTACGTGAAGGGTACACGTGTCTGGGGAGTGCTCAGCCACTTGCACGTTAATTTCACGAGCAGGCTGTTCCATTGATCGGATCAACTGGAATCCTCAATGTCGTAAGCGACGGAGTGCCAACAACAACAGTATAGCATAGTCCTTTCAAACCTGCAGTGATCAATGTACAGAGATTTTTTTTATTAGAGAAAAAGAGTTACAAAGATTTTTAGCCAGTATGTATATACAGGGGTTGGATAAAGTAATGGAAACACATTAAAATTTTAAACAAATTTATTTTAATATGGGGCAGGACCACCTTTAGCAGTAATTACAGCTTGAATTCTATGAGGTATGGACTCATACAAAGTTTGAATTGTTTCCAAAGGAATTTTTGTCCATTCTTCAGCTAAAACAGTCTCCAGTTCTTGTAGTGATAATGGTGGAGGATATCGACTCCTTACTTGTTTTTCTAAAATGCAAAATAATTGTTCAATAATATTGAGATCTGAGGACTGTAGTGGCCAGATATGATGTTCAACTTCACTAGAATGTCTTTGAGCCATTCAGTAATAACTTTAGCTGTGTGAATTGGTGCATTATCATCCTGAAAGATTGCATTTCCCTCCGGAAACTGTTCCGCAACCATAGGATGAATCTGATTAGATAAAAGGCTTAAATAGTTTTGAGTATTAATTCCGCCATGAAGGGAAACCATTGGGCTGGCGGATTTCCAAGATATAGCCCCCCAGGTCATCACAGATCCTCCTCCATGTTTGACAGTTGGAAGAAGGCAGTCTGGGTCAAATGCTTCTTTTGGCTGTCTCCACACTTATACTTGGCCAGTGGTCAGAAATAAGGTAAAGGATGACTCATCTGAGAAAATAATATTCTTCCACTGCTCTAGGGACCAATTCTGTAGGTTTTTACTCCATACTAAATGCTTTGCAATGTTTGTTTTTGAAAGTAGTGGTTTTCTGGTTGCAGCCCTCCTGTGAAATCCGGCTTTGTGCAGCTCCCAGCGAAATTTTTTTGTGGAAACTGGATTCTCAAGGTGGTCATTAAGCTCTGCAGTAATTTTAGGAGCTTTACTTTTGTGATCCTTTCTAACAATTCACATAAGAGTCTGACAGTCCCTATCTGAAAGTTTTGGTTTTCTTCCGGAGTTTTGTTTCAACGAGGAGGTTTTTCCCTCTTTCTCAAAGACTGTCATTACTTTTGAGACAGTACTTCTTGATACACCAAACATTTCAGCTGTTTTCATTATGCTAGCATCTGCCATATGAGCACCAACAATTTGACCTCTTTGAAAGTCTGATATAGCTGTCATTTTAATGAATTTTAATTACCTTTTTTCTGATGATATCTGAAAAGAAACAGCAATTTTATCAAAACCTATTAAGCAACACTAATAATAAATCAAAAAACATAAAGGTAAACAAGCTTTTGACGGTTTTATAGATATTTCAAAATTACGATGCTATAATGCTAGGTGTTTCCATTATTTTGTCCAGCCCCTGTATGTATGTATATATATAAATTGACTACATCCTCGCCAGGAAAAGGGAAAGATAGCTGCTAAATTGACTACATCTTCACCAGGAAAAGGGAAAGATGGCTACTTATAAATGCCAAAACTTTCCCAGGCGAAGAATGTATCCCACAACATAGACTAGTAGTTAGTGACTTCAGGATCAGGGCTAAGTGGTTGCCCAGAGGACGACCAGCATGGAGGAAAAGGGTCTGGAAGCTTAAAGATCTTGCAAATGGACAGAGATTTAGAGACTTATTACTCGAAGCTTTTGACAAAATAGAAGGGGATATAGCTTCACACGATGTAGAAGACAACTGGAGGTTTCTACAAGACAACCTGCTGAGGGCCACTGACCATATCTGTGGATGGTGCAAAGTCCCTTCTCATCCCAAGGTAACATGGTGGTGGAACAATGTTGTTGACAGGATCATTAGGGAAAAGAACCAGGCTTGGAAGGACTGGAAGAACAGTGGTAGCAGGGAATTGTATCAGACTGCCAGAAGGGAAGCTAAGCAACAGGTTTATTTAGTGAGAGGGGAAGCAGATAAGAAAAAATTTGCCAATATTCTGCACAGTGAATACCAAAGACTTGAAGTATTTCGTGTTGCATTAGGAAAGGTATCCAGCCATAAAGACCATGCCAAAACAGATAGTGAAGTTTGGTGCAATCCTCTGGTTTTCCAGCCCATGTCAAACCATTCAACACATGCCAGCAAAGCAAGGAGGACAGATGTTCAATGATGATAATAATGAAATCTTAAATGTTTTAATTAATTCTGAAATTTGGGAATTAAGAGTCAACAATTCATACAAAATGCTTGTGAAACTTAGGAGAGATATTTTATACACCTTGCTGCAAGACTGCATTTGCATTATGTCTATTAAATTAAAAATGATCTTAGTTTGATAAGCTAATTACCAATGGTGGTTCATAAGTATTAAAGGGAGAGAGCTAAATATTATTATAGTGTAAATTTGATATCATCCTATAAAATATACTCCTTACTTTTGAATTACAGTAAACTTTATTAGTAAATTAAAAGTAAGTGAACAATTTTCAATACTTTAGATCCCCTCTGAGCAAAAATAGCAGCTCCAATGAAGAAATCAAAGGCAAGACCTAGTCTGGCCTCATCTGTCATGACAAAGCTAAACATCATATGATGAAGTAATTCCATCAGTTTTCCTATGGAGCTCAAACTGGACAAGTACTTGGTGATTTTTATTTTTCTATTCAGGTATTTAAACTAAAGTTCTTCAAAAGGTGTTATGCTTCTTGTACACTGCTCTAGACAAAAAGCTTTGACAAGCAGTAAACCACCAAGTAGGTTGGATACAGCAGTGGTACAAATACTTGTTTTGCCTTGCAGCAGTGGTACAAATACTTGTCTTACCTCAACTCCTTGTAAAAAAACAAATTTTCTAGGCACACAATGAATTTAGAGAAGAGGCAAACAAAGAAAATCCTGGTCAACAATATCACGGACTACACAGGTCTCGGCATCACAGCCTTTTTTTGTGTGATTGAGGACTGAGTTTCTAATTTCTTTTGTTTTAGCTTTGTCAAAAGGAAGGTATAGTTCTAAGCCTTTCAAGACTGATGAAATCAATACAATTGTAGTCAGTGTAGGAATGAGGGAATTAACACTCAGGGAAGAAAGATGCATGTAAAAGGGATTTGTGCAAGGTCTGCTGTGTATAACATGGTGGGCTGGATAAGAGAGGAAAGTATACATATCAAGTGGCATTAGTGGAGCAGCTAAGCAATTAATTGATTGAAGAAAGTAGAGACTATTGCAGAATTAATAGGATAAGCAGAAAGAGAAAATAGTTATTTGTAACTAGCAGGTCTAACTGTCAATGAACATGAAGTGTTACAAGCATATTTAATAAATTATAGTAAAATAGGTACAAGCTTGGCTGAGTATTTAAGAAGCTTGCTTCCAAACCATGTGGTCTTAGTTTCAGTCCCACTGCACAGTATCTTGGGCAAGTGTCTTGTACTATGGCTCTGGGCCAACCAAAGCCCTGTGAGTGGACTTGGTAGGCAGAAACTGGTAAAGGCATGTTGCATGTGTGTGTGTGTGTGTGTGTGTCCTTGTCTTGAGATCACATGATGGTTGTAAATGAGCATCACCATCATACAAATGATATTTGTTTCCGGACTTCTGTGAAAAATATGTCTGACCATGGGAAATATCTCGCTTAGCAACAGGTGAAGGTTGGTGAGAGGAATAACATCTGGGTGTAGAAAATTTGCATCCACAAATTCCATCTGACCCATGCAAGCATGGAAAAGTGGAAATTAAATGATGATGCTGGTGATGAGGTAAATTATGATGAGTAGTTTCTAATAATAGGTTATGGATTTCAAGTAAATAGATTCACTAACTTATTAACTCATAACTTTTGGACACATATAGAACACCTGTTACTTCTGAAAAATATATTACTGTACCTTGGACTACTCAGTCAGACCAGACAAATGATCTAATTATTTCGTCTTTTTTCTTTCTTCTTTCTTTTTTCTCACCCAGGCTATGGCTGTAGCTGGAGTCCCTCCTGGAACTAAATATATGTCAACTGATCCACGAGATCAATCTATACCTGCAGCTAATCAAAAATACCCCTACCTCAGTCCAGGTATATTCACTTTTTTTTTCCTAATGTTCTGTATATTATCCAAAGTGCGGATCTTTTACTAAAATTTATTTTTTATTATTTTATAATTCAACTTTGCTCATAATAAATATTCTACTACTACATGCAGTATTATTTTGGTAATGAAGATTTTGTTAACCAGTTGAGCTTCTAAAACTTTGTTTTATTTCATAATATAATTGGATTGAAAGAACTAGAACTCTTTCGTTAAACATTTATTAATAACAAATTTTCAAGTTATCTTACTTGAAAAATGCTGCTTTTCAATTTCTCTGCATTTTGGTTTTAACTTATTTTTCTTCTTACTTATTCTTAATAAATGTTTTTTCTGAATCGTTTTTAATCTAATATCTGTCTTCTCAATAGATTTTTTTATATATATACAAACTAAAGGAGACTGAATTAACATAAGTATGGCCTTTATAAAATCTCCAAAAGTAAACACACCTTTCAGTTATTCATAATTGTAACAAGAGTACATGGTTTAATAAAACCCTATCTTCTATCCTTTATATTATATTACTCATAATAAAATATACATGTATACTTGCCATATATCTGCTGCACTCTCTTCAAATCATTTGAAGATGAAATTAAACTGGATTTGATAGCTATTTATTTACATTAGTGCTGTAGCCTTTTTTTTATATTATCCCAGTCTCTAAAGCACAGCATAAACACAAAGTTATTTTGATTATGATTTATTAGAATAGTTTTTTATATTACCTTTTCTTATTAAAATTTTAAATAAAATTCCCTTCCAAATAACGACCCACTTAACATTCATAAAACTGATTTACGAATTTTCTGAAATTCTGTCTTCTCACGAGGATCTGCATTTATGCTTGTAATTTAAATTGAAGCACATGTGCTTATATTAATACATATAATATGTAACTATGCCTATGAAAAGTATTCCTTTACCTGGTCAATGAGTGTCTGAGTTAAAGTATTTTGCCCTCTTGTACATTGTGCACCTCTGTTGTGAACAGTATGTTTGAATGTACAACTCTAATGCATTAAGACATTTGGTTTTGTCTTTGTATCACTCCATCTCTCCTCTATACCACAACTCAATAATATTAACTGATCTTTTAGGTCTGACATTTCAACTATTCTTACCAAGCTTATGTAATTGTCAATATAACAACTACTACATGTTTCAGCTGTGTTTCGTCAAACTGATCTCTGATTTTGTTGCTTCATTAAAACTGTCTTAATTATTTGTTCATTAAAGGAAAAAATGGACCTCAGATATAAATGACTACATTTTCTCAAATGTTTTCTCATTTTATCCAATTATTAATTATGGTGTTAAGAGTCCCTCCTAAATTATCTTTGGTAGTATAAATCTTCAAGTAAGAGAAATTAATTCACATAAAACTTTAAAATATTTATTTGCATTGATAAAATAATATTTTTAAGTAACTGTTTTCATATTATCTTAAATAAATCTCATATTAGTTGAGTTTATTGGGAATGTTATCACAAACCCCACCTCCATATGATCGACCCTATATTATATTAATTTTTAAGTAATGTTTAAGATGTTTGATATTATGTAGGCACTTTTATGTTTTATTTACTATCAGCTTTAACTTATTTTCATTATATCTCTTCTTTGTACCAAACATCAACCACATTATTCTTCTCCAACCTCTTGGATTTTGTTCCAAGCATTACAACAGCCTTCCCATGTTTTCTGCAATAAATTCTTCACTGAACTTCCCTTATGCATACATACCATAATTCAAAAATGAGAAAATCAAATATAAGAATGAGAGATAATAAATTTATGATAAGGATTCAATAAATAATTGTAGATTTCTTAGAGGTTCATTATCAAATTCTGACCAAACCTAAAGGTTGTTCGTGCTTTAAACTTGATATCTCTATGCTCCTTCACCAAAAAATATAGCTTTCTCATTCTTGCATTTCTTTCTCAGCATCCATTTACTCCCATTTCCAAATGACCTTTACTACATTTTGTTTTTTTCACTAACCACTGAAAGTGAAATATTGCATAACAGGCTTTTAAATATTTCATTTCTTAATCAACATCAGTAGGTGATTAACTCCATTGATGCCAGCAGGGAGAAGGCCTAAAAGTTGAGATGCTCACCTCTTGTGAGAGAATTAGCAATATAACTGAATTGAAATTGCAACAAGTAGTAAAACAAAACAGGATCACACAAAGCATACCTTCTGTTTTCTAATGCTTAGGACTTTGGAACATTTGTTAAAGAACTTTCCCTAACATTTGAACCTACATTCATAGGCATCTCTGACTAATACCTATATATATATATATATATATATATATATATATATATATATATCTTTCCACTAGAAATAAACTTCCAACAATGAAAATCTGAATCAAATTTTTGCTAGCCCCAAACCTGGACACAAATTATACCCACACTCTCTCTCTCTCTCTCTCTCTCTCTCTCTCTCTCTCTATCTATCTATCTATCTATCTATCTATCTCTCTCTCCCTCTCTCTAACTAACTATCTATCTATCTATCTATACTTTATTCTCACCATTACTGCTTAAATTTATATGTTTGTTTATATTTTCAAAGAAAAAAAACCATTTGTATTTTACATCTTTCCAAAATACAGTTTTGTTTTTTTAGAGAGTTCAAAAGCTTTCATCCATTGATGACCTTGCATTGGTACACTCTGTACCTTACATAACCAAGTCTTCATCAATCACAAAAGGCTAGATTTTCTCTTAAAGATCTAAATGTACTTCGGCATTCACTAGCTATTAATAAAAAAAGCCATGCACTAGAATATTATTTTACATATGGATCAGGGCAACTTCTGAACATATATATATATATTCATATATTGATATTCTGGGTTGTATTCAAAAAGAAACCCATCCTGCTGATATATAAACTTTGATCCACTAAATAATCTACACACCAATCAGAAAGTTGTGACCTTGTCACCTCTCTTCATAATAGTGAAGTAAGGACCATCATATTTCATATAGAAATAAAGAAATTTTAATTAATTAAAATTACTGTGCCAGGTCAATAACTGCAACGTGAAAGAAAGAAACCCAAAATTTTAATTAGTCTGAAATAAATAATGAACTCAATGGGGAGTGAGTTTGATTATTCCTGTCCTTTTTATATGCATTGCTTCTCATCTCCCAGTCACCATACTAAATTTTATTCTTTCAACATGCTTGCAATCCCCTGAAACCGTCTACCTGTCCAAACTTCCTTCTCTTCTCTAATCACAGTTCTGAAACACTTTATAACAAGTATAAACTACATTAATGTTATCCTTTTATCCATGTTCTCACTAGTCTAGAAGGATTATAAGGGGTATATAAAATGCAGAGGAACTACCTCTCTCTCTCTCTCTCTCAAACATAAATAACCAACTTTAAAAACATCCTATGTATGTTTAATTTTGGGAAGGTGATATTGGGGCTAGGGAGAATATACCCCTTTTTTTTAATCTGGATTCCATTTTTTCTTTTAATTCTCATTGTCTTGTTTGAATCCTTTGTGAAATGTATTTATTTGTCACCTCCTTGTGTGCTTCACTAAATGAGAGAATCTTTTTGTGCACATATAGGTCATAGATTTATGTTCTTTAAGAAAAGATGGAAAAGACCAAGAGGTGGGTTTTCAAAAGTGCAACGTTTGTGCTTGAAGGCTTGCTTGTTTGTTTTGTTTCTTTTAGTTTTTCTTCTATCTGGTTCAATATTTAGCTTATTTTACTGCCACATCTTCATCTGCTACTTTTGTTTTAGAGATACTTTCCTTTTATCTTTCATGAATAGTCACTGATATTTTGCATGACCTCTCTTTCTCTCTCTCTATCTCTCTCTCTCTGTGTCTATCTATCTATCTCTTTCCCCCTATATACATATAAATAATACATAAGCGTGTACATATGTGTGGCTATACACACAAATACACAAAATGCACATTCTTGTAATCCAGATTGAGTCCTTTCCATTCTGAATGTAACCACAAACTGAACAATATAAATTCAGAATTCAGGCAACTTGCATGATCTTTTGTAGGTGACTTTGTAGTTGTAGGATTGTTCTCCATAGTTATCTCATGTTAATAAGTATTTTATGGAATCAATAAATGCGACTATCTTCAGTATGTGTATGTGTTTTCAAGTTCAGATCCACTACATGGTACCTTGGGCAAGTATTTTTTTCTATAGCCACGGGCTGATCAAAGCCTTTTGAGTGGATGTAGTAGCTAAAAGAAGCCTGTTATGTGTATGTGTGTGTGTGTGTGTGTGTGTGTGTGTATTTATATAGGTGGAGGATGAGAGTCTCTTTGTCTTGATAAAAAACAATAGCTGTAAATAAGTGTTACCATCCTACAAGTAATGTCATTTATTTCCAATCTTCCATGTTCTGGAAAATATTCCCTTGCCTGGAAAAGAAATGAGACTTGACAAAAGGATTCTGTCCAACCCATACAAGCATGTAAATGTGGATGTTAAAATGATGATGATGTGTGTATGTATGTGCACACACATATATATATATATATATATATATATAACATGCATACATAGATACATATAGATGTACACATACGCACAGACATATGTGTCTGTGTTTGCAGGTATTTAAATAGTAACTATACTGAAGTTATATATTTAAACTGCAATATTAGGAAAATTGTGAGGAGCAAATTACTAATAATACACCATGTACATACAAAAAAACGATAATATCTTCACTTTCATAAAATGTTTATATCAGTTACATTCAGTAGACGTTTATTATTATTGTTATTGAGTGAGGGAGCAGTGCATGCCATCAAAGTGACTCTGGGGTACAATTATACAAAGCCCAATATAGCCATCATTACTACCCGTCTGATAAAGGTACACCAGGCACATGCATCACAACCACATGTACGCAACATGGTGACCTTATATCAAGATAAATAGCGCATGACCTTGCAAGTGGGGCCCAGTTAGAATTTTTTCAGGTTAAGCAGCCCATCCCGCTCAAAAGGTCCCTGAATAAGATTTGTTTAAGGATGATGAACAAAACACCCATGTTTCCAGAGGTGAATTATTCAAACCCCAAAGAATTCCTCTCAACACATGGTTATGATGCTCCCCACCCACTACTTCAGCTCGTGATCAGAGATGCACATAACATCATCTATTAAGGGACATGCTCAACTGGTTAAGGTCAAGCAACTGACAAGCAAATCTGTGGTATTATTATTATTATTTTGATGCCTGTCTCCTCCATTTATTCATCTATTACATTTACTTTTCTACTACACTTATACACCCGTAGAGTTGTAAGAAATTATAAGAATGTTCAGAGAAAGAGCCATAATGAATTGTATATGATTTTTCCTATACTTCTCATATGCTAAAAAAATATATTCCTTCCAATCTTATTGGTACAATAATTTAATAGTAATGAAAGAGCACATGATTTTGGCTTGTAGTTAAAATTACAGCACTAATTCTATAAAAGATTAATAAAAAGTAAGGTGCACATAATGCATTTTAAGGATGCCAATTAGGTAATTTGTGTTGTAGAAAATATATAGAAAATGTACAGTCTTATGTTTGTGTTTTTGGAAGTCAATTCAGCAACATATTGTAGAAAGTGTTCATGTATATCTTATTCATAAATTAATATGTGTACAAGTAAATAATTGTCAGCAGAAAACAGAAAAAATTCTGCAATTCTACATCTGATCCCATACTATTATGGTCTTCAATATTTCTAGACATCTAAATATGTGTGTGTGTTATTCATGTATGAAGGACTAGGGAAAATATTGACTGTTGCAAACATGAAAAAGTGGACATTAAAATGATGATATGTGTACATATTGAGAAAACTTACTGTTTTCCAGTCTTTTGAGAATTTGTTTCAGTTATTATCAGTGATTTATACAAGTCTTGTTTCATGTTTATTCATTGGAATTTGAAAACTACACTAAACAATACTCTGAGTTTCACACTTAATCTTTGTCCAAAGATCACAAGTACTAAACTCAGAGTAACAGTAAAGTTTTTTAGCTTACAATATATATATGTGTGTATTGATTAATAGTCTTCAGATATAGTCTCACTAATTAGTTACATGACAACTCCCAGAAGTATTAAAATTCCAAAGGGATCTTAATGCAATCCTGTATACTCACATGGCAATATAGCTCGAAGTCTTCATGTGCAGCTTCTTCCTTTCATGTAAAATATAATGTAAGGAAAATTATTAATAACTAGTCTATTTAATTATTTCCCTTACACTAGTAGAATTGCAAAATACATGGAATATTAATACTTATAATTGACATTTATAAATTTTACCAGTAATTTAATAGTTGTTTAGCATAGAACTAGGTAGGTGATCTCAAAAGAGGGTATGAAACGGTTATATTGGGGTGATACAGGAAGTTCTATAATAGTTGTAATAGTTTATATTACTAGAAGATTTCTTGGAAGGCATGGCTACATTTAAAAGTTTGTAGAATGTAGATTATAGGTGAATTAACACATTTATTATTCCTCTCCAAATATAACAAATCTGGTGGTGTGATGGGTTTCTAAAATTTTAATAATTACCTATCAAAATGGTGACATCTGCCTAAAAATTCAAATAATGTGCTTAAATATTTAGATGAAGCATTGATACTATTCAATTTGGTTATCTTTTCTGCCCCACAAAGCTGACATTATCTCAGTTTTTCTATTTTATTTGATTGTTGATATTCTCCTTTTGCCATCATATTTAATTAGACAAAGCTGTTATTTTCTCATGTCAGTGATGGAAGCAGTGTGGTTAGCATATCACTATTTGAACTTGATTTCTACCATTCCTATGTTGTTACCAATTATTTGCTTCCAATTATACATTTGAGTTGGTAGAGATGATTTCATTTCTACTTCATATGGAAACTGACTTCTACAATATTACCTAAAATTATTCTAAGCTCCAAAATGGCAACAATGTAAATGCTGATACTAAACACAAATTTAAGCTTAGATTTAACAGCAAACTGGAAATACTATCTAAATGCAATGCTTTAATCACCATGAAGGACCATTAAAGTAAGTTTACAGCCAACTCTAAATGTAGATTAATAAACCACCAAATCAGAAACAGGACTCATCAGTAAGAAAATATTTATACATAACATTAGCATTTGGAAATCCTCTAACCTTGCCTATTGAAGTAACACCTACTAGGTTATCTCTTGACTCAAAAATATACAAGGTTCACTCTGTTTGATATCCTCAGTTTTACTCTTTGATACCAGATACCCAAGACTTACTCACCAAGGTGCTCCACTATGCTATGTACTCCTATAAGTGACAGAGACTTAGAGGTCACATTCCATACTACAAAAAATTTGTTCTTTGGCGAAAAACTTGGTTCAAAAAGTCACACCTAGAGGGTAATATTAATGTGAGTATAGGCTCAGTCAATAACATAGGCATCTATTATCTCACTAGACTATATGTTGTGAATGTTTTTAAAACATTCACCTCCACTAGTTTTTGTCTAAATATGGATGACACTCTAGCCATCTCTAATGGATACATATTAGATAGGTTGAGAAAAGACATTATAGAGATGTTTAGATCCCTAACCTTAGATACTAACCTTAAAGTAATTTTCTAGGCATCACTCTAGACCTTAGTACTGATTCTTTTAAACCTTTTAGGAAGCAAAATAAGAAACTCACGTTACCATAGGATCCTGTCAACTCCCACTGCCTAGTGTTCAAAAAATTGTAATAAGTGTGAACAGAAGAATCTTTAATCTGTCATCAAAGAACTATTCAACTGGACAGTACCATAGTATAATGAGGCCCATGAGTTTTGTAGCGAATGCGGGAGATTAGAAGTAAGACACCTACTTTCTCTTTGTTGACGCAGACCTGTCGGGTGGTAATGTACCCTTCCACGTGGCCTGTCCTGAAACGCTAAAAATAGCGGCTGCTATCCCTCACCTTGTCGAAGCACTGACACATCCTGCACTCATGGCTTCCCTGATCGGAAAGGGTGCATTCGTCCCCCCACCTGTGTGCATGTCACCTGTGTGCCCATCCTCTTCTGGTCAGCTCCCCGGCTGCTGATATCATCCCACACGCCACCCTGATCTTAAAGATCACTTCCCCCTTACTCCACATCGAAGTCCACCATCCAACCAGGTGGGCGCCTTACGCGTCGAGATCTCCTCAAGCTAGGTACCTCATTCTCCTCCTCTCCACAATCGTCATCCGATGAAGCAACAATCCTGCAAAGGTCAAAATGTGATGCGACATTCCATCCATGGAGACGTTGTTTCTGGAATTGACCGCTGTCACCGTTCCTCTGCTCCATTGAGATGTACAGCGCACCATCAGTGGCTTAACCCAAACTTCCTCCCCTATTTTCACGCAGGTGGGTTTCTTCTCTTCTTTGTGGCACTCCGGCACTTTACTGGGCTGCCTCTATTCGTATTTAAATACTGCTCTGTGTGG
Source organism: Octopus bimaculoides (assembly GCF_046866305.1). Classification (NCBI taxonomy): domain Eukaryota; kingdom Metazoa; phylum Mollusca; class Cephalopoda; order Octopoda; family Octopodidae; genus Octopus; species Octopus bimaculoides. The sequence continues at coordinate 31,648,337 of NC_142930.1, read as the reverse complement.
CACAGATTCTTCAGCTTGTCCGGATCGGGGAGACATGTTATACCAGAAAACTGCTTCCAGCGATGAAATGTGCCCTCTTTCCACCATGACCTTGATTGTCCAATGATACCTCTCTACAATTCCGTTACCGTTCGGCCTATACGTTGTTCTGAACAAGCAACGCACTTTCCACCAGTCGAGCATATCCCTCAACACTTCCGAATGAAACACCGCCCCTTGTCCATTAGCAGTTCTTCCACAGGACCCCTCTCTGAAAATATCCTGTTCAAAATCTTCGCAATCTCGTCAGCAATGCTCATCCTCAACTCCCTCCAAATGGCTATCCAGCCCAGCCTGCAGTCGACCATGGAGAGATACATTCCCTGACAGTAGTGTGTCACATTCGCAGCTAGTCTCTTCCAGTTGTGCTCCACTGAAAGATTTCCTTACTCATGCCCACATGGAGCAGGGTCAATGGACTGACACCTGTCACAGCTCCCGACCACTTTCCAGATGCTTCTCCTAGTGACGTCAGCATCAATCATCTTCATGAGATACAGGGTCCTATCCACCCCCAAGTGATGCATAGCATGTAGTCTCTTCAGTTCGGAGTCATCCAACCGACACACCGCAGCTATCCCCTTCTTTGCCTCCTCCAACCACGCCCTTTTCACCCTGGTCAGTGCATCTGCCCTGTTTCTCTCCGAAGGCACAAAAACCACGTTCAGCTTCAGTCTGAACTCAGCAATCAGCTTTCATAGAACTCCTAGGCGGCACTTCACCAACATCTCCACGACACCTTTCGTCCAAACTCTCCTCTCAACAGTGATCACTGATCCTACCCAGCCGAGCACAGTGGCCAAATCCATCCGGATTTCAATTGAGCACAGCCCCCATTTCAAAGCCAAGTTCATCCCCTTCAGCACTGCGTCTAATTCGGCAACATTGATGTGGTTAAAGTCGTCTACTTTCCAAAGCCAGGCTGTGTCCTCCACCTCAGCGCCTTCGATCTCCAACACAACCCCTGTCACTATACTGCTAGTATCACACCAAACTGTCCCGCATTCTCTCTTGGGCACATACCAGTTCCTACTGACCTGGTCTTCCACTCTCATCCTCTCTAGGATTTCCCGCATCATTGCCACTGTCTCCTCTCCTACCTTGTTACCCCAACTCTTCCCCCTCTGCTCGTCTCTTGGTGTAACTGCATGCTTTGCGTAGCCATCAAGCGATAGGGTAGTGACCAACCAACTTCCCACACACCGAGAACAGCTCTATCCTGCTGACGCTGGAACTCAGCTCTGGGATTTCATTTCTTCTCCGGAACACCAACTCACCCCAGCGCAGCTTCAGCCCCAGTGCAGCTCCCCACTGCCATCAACTCCAGTGGCTTCACAATCAGCCCGAACTTCTCCACATGTCTCACTAGCAGCACTACCTCTTCCAGGCATTTTATATAGGCCTCTGTGTTGAGTCTGAGGCCTTGTGGGAAGATGAACAGAGGCACAATGCCACCATGATTTTCGGAGCAGAATTCAGTCTGAAACCCAGCCTGGTTAAACAGTATGTCCGGCCCTTGTACCGCACCAGCTGATATTGCCACAGTTTGGCACTCACACGGAGCTGCAAATATGCCAACTTCAAGTCGACAATCATCGCTGCCTTGGTCAACTGTCTCCACACACATAACATCTCGCTGCAAACGTCTGTCACCTCACCTCCTGTGCGGCATGGTATATGGTCATTCAATTCTCTAAAGTCTAGCACCAGTCTGACTTTTCCCTTCGTCGGCTGCACCACCGCCATCAGAGGTAGCACTCTGCTTGCCATCTCCTCCTTCCACAGGATAAGGACTCCTTCCTTGATCCATCTCTCTACCTCATCTTCGAACTCGACCCTGGCATGACCTTTCAGGGTACGCTGGTAGCAGCTCACCCTGTTCTTCAGCATCGGGGGCTTCAAAGCAGTTGTAAAATATTCCAATTGCAGCAATATGCTAACGTCTAAATTTTAAAAACCTATACCATTTTGCAAATAGTCAATTTGATGTCATGAATTAGTAACAATTTTGATTAATTCAAGTAAATAATCGATTGATGTAATAAACTGTATGTGGGAGGAGGGCCTTTTCAACAAAATAACTACATGTGATGGATCATGTTCTGGATTTTAAATGTCTGAGCAACTGCTTGAGAAAACCAACCTAGGATAGATTAGCATTCTATTCAGATTGTAGTAATATGCCTTCCATCTTCTTAGAACAGTTTAAAATCATGATAAACTCCAATTCTATGAACCCTGAAATGGGCTGGGTTTATAATATTTAAATTTTTTTGTCACTGAAACTTATGACTGTTTCATTCTTTTTCACTGGTGAACATATGTATTGTTAAAGTTATTTGTGATGTGTGTATGCCATTTTCCATGATAGAATGGCACTGGTCAATATGGACACTTAAATGCTATGCTTCATTTAAATTATGTGCTGTTATAACAGGAATCACTTCTACAACTCACTATTTCCTCCAATTTTACTCAACTTGGACTGCTATTCCTTGTTAGAGGTATAGGTCTACACTACTCTCATTTTTATAACCTCTCTCTTCAACTCCCTTCTCTGTAATCTTTGATTTCCTTGCCCCCCCCCCTCTCTCTCTCCAATGATATTATAAAGGAATACCGTCTTTTTAAATAAGTCAATTATCATATACATTGTTATGAAATATCAATTTGTAAATTATTTTAGTCTGTACACTCTTAAGTTTGGTTTAATCTATACAGACTAAAAGAACCTACGAGTGTATAGATTACCAATTTAAGAAATATGAGTTCAGTTGAAAGTTAAATCAGATCATGAATATAGCTTCAGTTCAGAAGAGTAGTCTCCTAAGTCATAAGTCTTTATACCATTAGGTTACCAGTCAGGTACTTCACTCTGACCTGTAAATCTTCAGGTCTCCTACCCTTGTTGCATGTATTAATTAATAATAGTAGATGTCAGCATCTATATTTACATAGAGCTGTTTCAGTGTACTATAATGCATGTGTTAGTTATAGCTATTGTATAGTAGTATGTTAGCACATAGTAGTTAAATCAGAAGTTGTTACTTATCATTATTTTTGTCTAAATGTCATCATTATCTGCTACTACTATTACAACAACAAAATTATTGAAGACTGATATATGTAAGTATTCATATGTATAGCTATATAGCTTGATCTTATATAGATCTCTGCCATATATAGTTGTATGGGTTTTTTCTTACAAAAGCATGTTGAAGAGTAAAGACTTTCAAACAAATGCATGTCCTTTGGTTTGGGTTTTTATGTGTTTAGGCTTTAGCAGATGAGTATTTCTTTAGCCATTTATCATTATTGATAAAATATAAAAGATTTTGTAGGTGCCAATAAATCTGATTGCCATAACTCTGACATTTCTGACAGAGGTCAACTGAAAGATTTGTATCCAAAAAGTTACTTTTTATTTGAGCCTCTCTTTCTCTCTCTGTCTGTCTGTCTCTCTCTCTCTCTCTCTCTCTCTTAGTTTTTCTTCTGATATGGACACAGGACCATTCAGGGAATTGTGTCCATATCTCTAAAATGTCAGACTTATTTATTTTGCATGGCTACCAAACTTATTGACATCTATAAACCCTTTTGAATTTTATTACTATTCTGGCCATCTTAGACCTTCATCGGTTTCTTAGATTCCAGCTTTTACCATCATCTTTAGTTTATGTTTAGTCAAGTCATTCCTTTATTTCAGCACTTACAACAACAACCATAGTTATGTGAGAGCTGCTGAGTAGCAAGCATCTCTATTAAGGCTGCAGCCTTTCTTCTCAATTCTCTCTCAGTGTGTGTGTGTGTGTCCTGAGTGTCTGACAAAATACATTTTGTTTTACCTGGAGGCACATCAGGGACTAAATTATAAGGTGAAAACAGAAACATGCAGAAATTTAGACAAAAGGGCAGAAAGATAAGTTATGTTAGTTGGTACAAGATGTTGGGTATATAGGGAGGGTATGTGGAAGTGTCATGGTTGTGCTGCTGCTGATGATGTAATGGTATTGTGTTGGTACTGGATATGTTAATGGTGGTGATGATGGTGTCAATAATGCAGAAGATAATAAAAAAAGGCAGTGATGGTGTTAAGGTGGTTGGTAGTGGATGATGAAGAGGGATTGATATGAAGTAATGATGATAATGATGGTGGTAGAAGTAGGAGTGGTGATCAATGCTTAAACAAAGTTGGATGATGATCATAAAGTAAAGAGTGGTGGTTGTGGTGCTAATTCAAGATGGTGGTGAAGAAAATGGTAGATGTAGATCCAATAGCGATGGTGTTAAGTGTGGTGAATGTAGACAGTGGTCATATAGGTGATTGTAGGAAGGTGGCAAACTGGCAGAATTGTTTGCATACTGAGCAAAGTGCTTAACAGCACTTCATCTGTCTTTATGTTCTGGGTTCAAATTCTTCCCAGGTTGACTTTGCCTTTTCACCCTTTCAGGGTCAATAAAATAAGTATCAGTTGAGCACTGAGGCTGATGTAATTAACTTACCGCCTGTACCAAAATTGCTAGCCTTGTGCCAAAATTTGAAACCAATATAAGTGATTGCGGTGTTTGAGCTAATGGAAATGATGGTGCATATGAAGTAGATGGTGATAGTGATGATGATGTCAATACTGATAGAAATGATAGTGGAAATAGGGTAGTGGTGGTGGTGATGTAAACAATGCTGGAGATAGTAATGGTAATGATGCTCCTGATGCTACATCTATGGTGATTGATGGTGAAGAGAGAAGTGGGTATGTAATGAAATGGTGGTGGTGGTGGTGGATGTGATAAGGATGATTGGAGATTGTGCCTTTTGTCACTGCCTTTGCCACTTGCAGAACCACCACTATCACCTACTTCACTATCATAATCTACTTTGGCACAATCTCATTTCTATCTCCATCACTCTCATCCACACCACCTTCATCATTGGGTCATGAAATTCCACTTCATTACCATACCCGATTGTACCTTCTTCATTCTCTATAATCATAGACACTTCATCAGCACCATCAGTACTTTAACTATCTCCAACATCATTTTTCTAATGCCATCACCAGAACATACAATGAAACCAACATTCCAACATACAGCAACACAAAGATGGAAGCAAAGAAACTAACCACTCTCCTAAAAATAGATTATGTGGACCATCATGTATGGACTTTCCATATATTACTTTTTTAAGGACCACAAATACAATTTTCTATCTAATCCTAAATACAGGCTAATTAACCCTTCTGAGAGTGAGATAGGCATTGTCAGTATACTCTTGATGTTATCAATTTTGATACCAGAAGGACAACTGGATTGATATAGCAGGAATACTGTGCTGCTGTCATCAACTTGTGCTGTGGTATTGTAGTTCAGCTTGTAGGTTCACTTTGTCAAGATATTTATTCTGAATACTTCAGAAAATAATGTACTCTCACAGCTTAACCCTATACAATGGCCTGGCAATCGCAAGTAATGTGAGCAGCCACACTCTGAAGGAATTCAGGAAGAATTTTATAAGCATCTCCAAAAAGCTCAACCTGAGATAACTGTTACTGCCAATTTAACTAAATATTATCCTAGACTTCAAGATAGGTACTATCCCTGCAGAAAACATGTTTATAGATTTTCTGTAGGGATAGTATTTGTCTATCCTGAAGTCTAAGTTTACATGCTGAGGAACTCCAACCCCACCAGCTCTAATAAGAAACTTAGTCACAGGTATCGATAGAAAAATCTTCAATTTTTCAGCATACCCTATTATAATGAGACATAAGCAAAGAGTGGGCTCACTGATAATTTAGAGTATATTAAGGATGTCCCACTGCAGAAACTAAAGATAGTTAGAAAGAGAAGTCTAATCTGGCTCAATTCTCTATTCAACCTAGATGTAACAACTAATATAGCTAAAAGCTTCCAGTTCCTAATTAGACAGTATTTCTCAAATATCCATAAGTTTTATAATGTCTTTATTGCCCATAACATTAAGATTAGCTATTCATACTAAGATAATATTACTTCTAATTTTTCACACTACAACAGAAACAAACATAGACCTACCAAGACTCCACCCCATACTCCAGCTTATAACTGCCAATATCATACTAACAATTCACTAGAATAATTTTTAACTTTCAAAGTTGTGGTATACAGAGCTACCCTCACATCATCCAATGGCATCACAAGACACTACATAGACCTAACAGTCAATGATGTGAAGCAAGATTTACACAATATATGCACCCCTTCAGGTGCAAGGAGAGAGAAAACTCCACTCTCTTGTCCAGCTTCATCTGGAGACTCTTGGACCCAACATTACATGGAGCATCCTTCTTACCAACCCCCTCCTTACTGACCTAGCGTTGTATTTTTCAATTTTGCCTCTGTATTGTTGTCACTAAAGATATACCTTGTTAATAAACTTCTAACCATTAGTCACTGGTATCCTGGAAAGACCACCTTAACCTTAGCTGGCCCATCTACAGTATCAGGATAAACAATCCCTACTTAATCATACAAAGACTATTACACTTCTACATAGCATCATCATGGCCTACCAGTAACTAACTTCAGATCCATGCATGACACACCATTAGATACCTAACCTGACACCATAGAACACAAGTTCAATTCCTATTTGGAGGAATGGAAACTGTATTGTGAAATCCTTCTGATTATAAACAACCAGACACCACTAAACTATCTCTCCAACCACATGGGAACATAAATAAAATTACTTGTTATTGTTTTTTAATCTATTAATGTGACTTGAACTGACCAATTGAGGCCATAACAAACATCCTCTGTTGGAAACCTTGCTTTTGATCACATACTTCTAATTATGTAGACCAGTCATGGACAAACTGCAGGCTGCATGCAGCTCATGGGACTTTCTGAATGACACACCAACAAAAGATAACTTTGATTTTTTTTTTTTGCATGTGTGTCCTGCTTGATGACAAGCCATGTCTCATGCATCCCACTAATCAAAAAAGGTTGCCCATACCTGATGTAGACACTTATCTGCTCATACAAAAATTTCAGTAACGTGGGGTTGAGTCAACCTGTTAATAAATACTTTTCATTGCCACGACATCTGTTGAGATTCATTTGTTTGCTCATTTACCTTGAATTTGGTAGACAGAAACTGAAGGAAGCACATTGTAAATTTATATGCATATATCTGTATGTCTTTGTGTTTATGTTTGTCCCCCACCACCACTTGACAACTGATGTTGGTTTGTTTTTCATGCCTATAACTTAGTAGTTCAGCAAAAAAGTTTGATAGAAGTACCAGACATTTTTAAATGAGTACTGGGGTCAATTTATTTGACTAAAAAAAAAAACATTCAAGGTAGTGTCCCCAGCACGATGGCCACAGTCCAATGACTGAAACAAGTAAAACATAAAAGATGTGTGTGTGTGTGTGCTTGCATGTATACACATACATATATGTCACATGCATGCACACATACACACACACGCACACATACACGCGTGCATGCGCACATACACACACACACACACACACGCACACACACACAGAGTAATATCAATTAATGAATGACAAAAGGACAAGAGTTACATAATCACTTTCATGACCTTTAGAAACATTGCCCTCAAAGCTGAATGCTTGAGCAACAAACTATAGTTTCCTCAATGTGATTGAAATAAAGTGTCTGTTTGTTGCAGAAAGCATCTGAATACATAGAGTTGATTACATTCAGAACAATATGTAATATAATACAGGTTGGCGAGTGAAAAACTCCACCTGGAGACTAATACCTATATATATATATATATATATATATATATATATATAATCATAAATATATAGGGATTGACAGTAACCTGCTTCTCCAACATACTGAGAATTCAGAAATAGCAGTCAAAGAACTACTGATTTCAAAACTACAAATTATTACTCCAGATTGATAGCGATAGTAATAATTTGTAGTTTTGAAATCAGTAGTTCTTTGACTGCTATTTCTGAATTCTCAGTATGTTGGAGAAGCAGATTACTGTCAATCCCTATATATTTATGATTATAAATTTTTTACCGAAGAAGGTTTTTTCATACTGAGCTACCCGGCAGAATTGTTAATTATTAATTTTATTACTAATTGATGATTCCCTGCCCTGCATATCTATATATATATATATATATATATATATATATATATTAACTGGAATAAATTCTTGCACATGTATACACATGTACAGAGAGATAAGAACTGACACACATATATATTCATACATGTCCTTATGTCTACACATATCTGTAGAGATACACATACAGGTACAAAGAATAGTATATAAATATATACATGTGTGCCTGCATGCATACATACTTACAGACAGACAGCCATACATATGTATTCACACATTTGTGTGTCTATATATATAAATACGTTTATGCATTTGTTTGTGTATTATATATATATGTATATCATCCCATATATGTGAATGAGTAAGTACCCTTCAGCTGGCATTCAATGTTCCACTGGATCATAGGTGGGATGTTTGAGAGACTGTCTGCTCAAAACAACATAGACGCCAAAAAACAGGTATTGAAAGTATGGTACAATCAACCCGATCATGGTTGTTTGCAAGTGAGCTATGGTTTTATATGTATATATGTTTGTGTATATATATGACCCAGTGGAACATCAATTGATAGTTGAAGGATGAGAGAACTGCATCAGCATTGAGCTGGTAGGCTGGTACTTATTCAGTCACATATATTGGATGATACACACACACAAAGGCACTGTGAAGTGCAACATATAACTAAACATCGGATTCAGTTGTGGGTTCCACACTTCTCTCTAGTGTAGTATGACAGAGCATCAACCCCAGGATAGGATAATATGCAGAAAAGAAGCTTAATAATAGAAATAATAATAATTAAGCAGAAAACAATTATGGTATTCAGTGCTTTAGGTAACAAATACACATTTCAGCAAAAATACAGTAATAAATACATAACAGTTGCGAAAACATTATGCAATCTTGTGCTTCACCTCATCTGTGTCTCAACATTTTGCTGAAATACAAATATGATTTATGAAGCATTGAATACCATACCTGTTTTCTACTTAATCGATTATTTTTATGATTATTACAAGCATGGAATGATGACGATGATATATATATATATATATATACATATATATATATATATATACATATATATATATATATATATATATACATATATATATATATATATATGTATATACACATCAACACACACACACATATATAATGATTAAATGAAAAGATAATTAAATATTTTATCCTCTGCATATGTTTCACCACTACAATTTTTGGAGTACCGTTTCTTCAGAAGGCAAGCAAATACAAGAAATCAGAGTTTTTACATATCAAGAAGTGCTGAAAATATAGTAAAGACACATTGTCTTATTCAAAAAGTAAGCCAAAGGTGTTGTCAGCTAGAGAGCGACTAAGATGCAAAATTTTTTTCATTTACCTTCAATACAATATCTATAGCGTCTTTGGACAAGATCATATGTTATACAGTTTTTTTCAGTACTTGCTGATATATAAATACTCACTGATTATTTTGCATTTATTTCTATGAAGAAAATAATGTACTCCCCAAATTGCATTATTCAAACATAAGTAAAGAATGAAATATTTGATTAATCATTCTTATTCTTCACTTCTTATTTAATTTATTTAAGCATCATATGTACTGTATAAATATTAGAGCTTGTACATCTGTACCTTATGATAATCTGAAGTAAAATAAATATATTTTCCAGTTGTATGTCTTTCAGTGAAATGGTGCATATAAATTGCTAAATGTTATATGTAAAGGTTATATATTGTGCCCTGTTGGATTACAGTTATAACAAATATATATATATATATATATATATATATATATATATATATATATATATGTATATATATATATTAATAATTTAGAGAAGAACCACCAAGATGCAATTCAAACGATGAAGGAGATCAGACACCATCAAGAAAAACATACTTTTCAAAATACTAATTTTAAAACCTATAAAACCTAAAAGAAAATTCATAATCCATAAAATCTATAAAATATTAGATTAAAAATTTAATGTAATTTTTTATTATCTGAATACATATAGTCTAAGCGCGATTTACATAGGCTCAACCTCTAACCAAATCAAATCACGAGTGGCTCAACATATGCATTCTTTTAAGAATAGAAACTTAATTAATTCCACTGGCCTTAGTAAATACATATGGGAGCTGAAATTGAAAGGAATTAAATACAATTTAAAATGTGAAATAGTTTGCAAGGCAAACTCTTATCGAATAGGCAGTAAATTCTGCTCTTTATGCACTAATGAGTTTAAGGAGATACTATTTACTAATAATAAAAAATTGATAAATTCCCAAGATGAACGCAAAATTAATTGTAGACATAAACTTAACTTTTTATATAATAAGTTTAGATAATGTTCATACAAACCTTATTTTAAAATATTTGCTTTAGTAATGACTTTGTAGAAGGGAATAAAGTTTAGTTAGTTGCGAAGGTTTTGTGATTAATACATAGTTCGAATAAAAGGTTTATATAAACCTTATTTTATAATACTTGCTATAGTAATGACTTCATAGAAGAGAATAAAGTTTAGTTAGTGTGTAGGTTTTGTGAAAAATACATAGTTTGAATAAAAATAAACAAACTACTCAGAGACGCATAATTTCACCGAAATATTACTATTACAATAAGAAATCTTTGATAAGATAAGTGATGCTGTTCTTTTTATTAATACTGTTGAACGTCCGAATTCATTTAATAGTTAACACTATCTTTTTATATGTTTTCCTATTCTTAATCCACAGAAAGTATTTCTTCATTAGACGAATTATGCCTTTAACTTGACAGATGATTATTATTATAAAACCTTGACATTTTATGTATTGTACTAATAATTGCTTTCCTAAACATACAGATATTTTTACTTTTTCCTATTTTATTTGTATTTTTAAATATTAGGATACGTTTTTTGAATTTACAGACCTGAAGAGTGTCCTCATTCTGAGTGGAACCTATCTTGATCGATTTATTGTAAATTGCACAGATCTTTTCCACTATTATATGGTCACGAAATGCGTGTAGTCTATTATTCACTTTTGTTTTTATAAATTTACTAAACTGAACTAAATTTTTAATCTAATATTTTATAGATTTTATGGATTATAAATTTTCTTTTAGATTTTATAGTGTTTTAAATCAGTATTTTGAAGAGTACGTTTTTCTTGATGGTGTCTGATCTCCTTCATTGTTTGAACTTCATCTTGGTGGTTCTTCTCTAAATTATTAATATATCTTTCATTATAAAATTCAATTTGATGTTATTAAATTGAATATCCTTGTAAGTTCGGATTTTGACATTTCCTAATATAATATATATATATACATATATATATATATATATATATATATATATATATATATATATATGCACACATATATAAATAAATATATATATATATATATATATATATATATATATGCACACATATATAAATATATATATATATATATATATATATATATATGCACACATATATAAATAAATATATATATATACATATATATATATATATATATATACACACACACACACATACATACGTATATCTATATTCATGTGTGTATATATATGTGTGTGTGTATACATACATATATGTGTATGTATATAATACATACATATGTATGTGTGTGTGTGTATATATATATATATATGTATACACGCACATACACACATGTGTGCAATGTAAACATATGCGTATGCATATGTAAAATCACATTACCTACATATGTTTATACAACCTCTGTACTTTCATTTTGTATGTACTTCCTTCAAAATATATGGTTATATGTATTATAATTTCATTCACTCACATATATGCAACCACATATGCATTAATGAAGCTTTCTTTTATTAATTTTTCTTTTTCTTTTTTCCGTTTCCCCTACCTTTTCATGTCCTTTGCAAAATCTAAAGATGACGAACACCTTCGCAGACATCCTAGGTCTGGTGATTACCCTGAAGGAACTGACAGTGCTATCCCATACCGTGCCTACGAGCGTGGTCCATTAGTGATTCCCACACATGTTCTCAGTAGATCAAAGTATGGTTTTGAACGTGGCAGTGCTGAGAGTTTGGTTGAAAAAGTAAGTATTACAATGATATGTCAGTATTCCATATTGTTTTCTTTCTACAATTAATATTAAAATCAGTTTTACTTTTCTAAGCTGAAGTGTTTTCCTTTGAATTTAATTTTGAGACATTAAGCTGATGCTACACTCTTTAACCCTTTAGCATTCAGATTACATTGTCTCTACCCCTCCCTCTTTCACCATTTTCTATTTGTCTCTCTCTCTCTCTCTTTCTCTCTCTCTCTCTCTCTCTTTCTCCCTCTTTCTCTTTTTCTCTCTCTCTCTCGTGAGAGGTTAGACATGGCTGGTTTGAACATAAAACATGTAAATTATTTAGGCCAGATACAGCTGGTTTAAATTAATAAAGGGTTAAACTGCAGTATTTACTCTTTGAATCAGTAACTCCCAATCATATCTGTTGATCAACTCTGTTTCACTGTCTCATATTTGAAAATGATCCTTTGTATTTTGCCTGATGTGCTAACTATTCTGCCAGTTCACTGCCTTTCCATACCCACAATATAATGAAATACTGTTTGTGTTAATCCATCATTTCTAAGTCTTAGCAGCTTTAGCTCATGCAGAGAGATTTTATATATGTTTTTAAAAACAATAATCAAATTTATCTTCCCTTGTTCAAATATTATCTTGCTTCAATGCGTGTCATTGCAAATTTTGATGGCTGTTGACATATTATATCTTTAATATATTAATTGGATGAAAAGAAACAATGCTCGTGATCTTTACAGCTTGCTAAAACTGATGTAATTGATGTTCAGCTTGTTGTTTGGAAGGACAGCAAGTAAGCCATTGTATAAACAGATAGAAGAGTGTGGGGAAATATAAGTGAAACTTGTGGCACAGTAGAATTGTTGGAATGTGGAAAGGGCTTCATCAGCACATTCTGCAATGTGATGGTCTGGCAGGAAGATTCCAATCCAAATGGTCTGTTATGTTTGCTGTGACATTTATTGACATTATCAAACATCATCGTCATTGCCATCATTTAACGTCTGCTTTCCATGCTGGCATGGGTTGGATGGTTTGCCTGAGGATTGGTGAGCCAGAAGGCTGCACCAAGCTCAATCTGATCTGGCAAAGTTTCTACAGCTGGACACATCTTTTACTTCCCTTATTTTAGTTTCATTTATTTTCTTTTTCAGGTACTTGAAGAAGAAGGTCTCCGGAAATACGTAGACGTAAAGTATTTACAACAAGAAATCAAAGAAGCTGGTGGTGGTATGTCACAAGAAGAACTTGATCGTGCAGCACATGACCTCATCCGATCATCAGTCCATGGTGGTATTCACCCATCTTATATTGACCAGCGTTTAGGTGGCTACAAAGGCCACGAAATGAAAGATTTAAATCAATTTTCAAGAAGTGCCACTCCTACTCACCGGTTACGAAGGCAACCCCATTTGCCTCATCCAGAATTTATAGATGATTATCATGATTCCATGGATGACAGAATGGTAAAATATGTTTTACTTTTGAGTTACTGTTGTGTTTTTTGGAGAGCATCTAAAATATTTCAAGCATACACTTATGTAAAATGTTAACTCTGTATTGTGTATGTGTTTATACAATATCTTTAAGTATGATATATATGATAAATGTAACTTGAGGAAGATCTGGCTATTATTTCTAGAAGGAACAAACAAATGTAAAGAGACTCTGTTCTTGGCATATGTGTGTGGGTATGTTGTGTGTGTGTAAGCATGTATATTGCTGACCTTAACTATATATATACCAATTGTTGATTTCATACATAGGAATGTGGTATCAAAATTAAAGAGTAAGGGAGATTATATGTTTTAATATTCATACTTTCTGTAGAGCCTTAACAATACACATGAAATAACCATAACTGGGAATCAAAACCTTGTTGCCAGTTTGGCTCTCTAAGTGCTTCCCTTTAACTTACAGTGTATAAGGTTAATGGTTATACCAATTATTAATATTAAAACTTCATAACATATAAAAATAAAAGAAATTTGGTCTATGCTATTTCTATATTCTTTAATGTTAATTTTCTGGTAATTATGCACACATGATGCTTGACATCTAGAATCTCAGAAAATTTTTAATTAATACTTGTGTGTGTGTGTGTGTGTGTGTGTGTCATTTATTATACAAAAATAAAATAACCTAATATATGAAATAGAATTGTATCTATTTGTTAACTATGATGAGGATGCATGATGTAAATAAGTAGTGAAGCTTACAGCATCAAATATACATCTATGTAAATACTTTTTAAATAGTTCAATTTCTTATACCTCTGTCATCAATGTATTTACATCATCGTAAACAAAGGTACTTTAACTCTTTCTTCATTAATTTCCAATTAGCATAAAAGTGTCTCTTTAGAGATGGAAATATTATAAAAGTCTAAATGCGACATATTATAAAAGTCTAAATGCGACATAATCATAAGTAATCTTAAAGCATTCTTCTGAAAATCTTCCTAAAATCTTTTGGGTGACTCCCTTTCTACTGTTCTTTTTCTTAGGTACTTTATGTGTAGTTTGTAATTTTCAGCTTCTTTCCCATTCTAGTTATCCCTTTTGATACCAACCTGCCTGAGACTGTCCCTTGTTTTATCATGCAAACTTTGTTTAAAGGGATTTAAATTTAAGCCATCCATCAAAATTTCAAGTTAATTTATGTTTAAGACACCAGCTTAGTAATGACAAGTTTAATTTACTAAATTCTTCATTGTTTTCAAACTGAATTGAAACAATCACAGTATATTCCAATAGAAATATGATAACAAAAGGATTAAGAAATATACTGAAATTTTATCAAAGGTTATCATCTTTTTTAATGTCAGCAGTATCAGTTTTAATTTGCAAAGAATTTCTCTTTCTCTCTCTCTTTCTACATTCAGTTCACAATTGTTTCCTCAAATATTTCAAAGCCTTATTCCACCATACTCATTGTTCCAACATCACTTTACAATAGTTCTATTAAGTATACTTGGATAAATTGCTGGTAATTCTTATGAAAGTCTCTTAATTTTCAATGGTTATAAGATAAAAATATCTTTTTATCCTTAATTGGTCATATAGTTATTAAAGTCAAGTTAGCTTGGCAAGGATCATCTCTCCCCAGACTATTGAATAATCAGAAATCAGGTATAAGGACTAAGTAAATTGAAATGGTTAAAAATGTGATCAAACCTGCATTGCAAACTTGATTTTCTGAGAGCATAATCTGCCCACAATATTCACCTGTAAGATATTATGCTATGAAATAAAATTGTTGTTTGATCTGCATAAAAAAGCAGTCAAATCTTCCTCAAATCACACCATACTATTTTAAGATGGAAGGATATAATAAAAATGAATTTATCATGTACAGTGCTCAGGTGCACTACAACTCATCAGAAAAAGTAGTTTAAAATGCATGAACAGTACACAGAATCAAATCTCATCTGTGAATGCATGGAAAACAAACCTCCACCAACTATTCTGCCTATATGTCTGTGCATACCTTTGAATGCAGTGTATGCCAGAAGGTTTGCAAATCCAATGGAGGCCTCAAAAGACATTTTAAGATCCACAAAAAGTAGAAGTTATCTGCAGCTCTTGGTGGTCCAAATCGGATGTGCAATCTATGTGGGTGTCTTTTCAGAATATTGTCTGGTTTAAAAAGCCATATCAGATGCCATGATGGTGCTAAGGTGTAGGTACAGGAGGTGGTCAAACTCTGCATAAGGAGTAGACAACCACCATATATATATGTGTGTGTGTCATCTTCATCATCATCATCATTTAATGTCCGCCTTCCATCTTGGTTGACATTTGTCAGATGATATCAGAGATCAAGGGGGAGATAAATGACATTCGCTTCATTAATTTTACGTTGAGATCAGAACTTTGGGATAAATTGGCCAACAGTTAGAATTCAACTTGGGACTGGAACAATAGAATGATTGCATTGCAGAATTAATTCTCATCTGTCCTTAATCTCTGATCAAATATCACTAGGGTTATGGTCATTATAGACATATTATAGTCATGCTATTTAGCTCTCTTTAGTTTTCGGCCTCAGACTCAATTAGCCCTCCACAGGAGCCAGCTTAAAAGTCTACAGTCATTGTTCGTTGTTTGTCTCTCTTCTTTCTCTATAGTAGTAGTTGTCTGTCAACATTACCCAAAACTGATTTTCACCACATCAATCTGTATCCTTTTCAGTGAGTTTATATTTTCAGTGAGTTTATATATTGCTTGATTTTAAATTGCTTTTTTTCTGTTGTTACATTTCTTTAGTTAATATGTGAGCAAATGATGTGTTGGTGTTTATTTGTTTACTTTGCTTCTTTTTGTTGTTACCAACACAAGAATATATGTTTGTGTGTACCTATGGTGATGCAGACAAACAACAACTGCTTTGAAAAAGGAGAGAACTGTAAACAGACAACAACTGTGTGTGTCTGTTATTAGTTATGAGTCTTCCAAAGTATAACTTTGTGTGTGGGTGTATGGGTGTGTAAAGAAAGATTTCACTTAGGCATAGTAATACTAATAACCTACTGTTGAAACTTAATATACATATGCTTCAAAATAAAGTCTTAGGCAAGTACAAATCATAATATAAAATTAACGAAGTGACTAGGCAACAAGAATTATGTAATCAACTTCATTAGCTTACAGCTGTCATCATCATCATCATCGTTTAATGTTCGCTTTCCATGCTAGTATGGGTTGGACAATTTGACTGAGGACTGGCAAACCAGATGGCTATGCCAGGCTCCAATCTGATTTGGCAGAGTTTCTACAGCTGGATGCCATTCCTAATGCCAACCACTCCGAGAGTGTAGCGGGTGCTTTTACGTGTCAAAATGCAGTGTACTTAGAGCTGAGTACTTGTGCATCACCTTATATCTTCTTCGGAGCCTTCAAAATGAAGAGTATGTTTATTTGGGCAAGCTTTTAAATGCATGGAAAAGATCACCTTCAAAAAGATAAAAATACATAAGAAATGATATATAGAGTTTGAGGGGAAGAAGCCACTCCTAGAAAAATATGCAGATTTAAATAATCATATGTATATGCATATATGTATATATATAAGTGTGTGTGTGTGTGCGTGTATGTATATATATATATATATATATATATATATATATATATATATATATATACATACACACACATACATACACACACACAGAGAGCTAATTAGCATGACTATAATACGTCTATAATGACTATATACCCTAGTGGTGTTTGATCAGAGATTAAGGACATCATCATCGTTTAACGTCCGCTTTCCATGTTGGCATGGATTAAACGGTTTGACTGAGGCTCAATCTGGTCTGGCAAAGTTTCTACAGCTGGATGCCCTTCCTAATGCCAACCACTCTGAGAGTGTAGTGGGCAGTTCTGGTAACGGCCACGTTCATGCTCAAAAGGGGTTTTTATGTACTACCTGCATGGGAGCCAGCCTGGCGGCACTGGCAATGACCATGCTCAGATGTTGTTTTTCACATACCACCAGCACATGTGCTGGTAAGGTGACGCTGGCTACAATCATGCTTGAATGGTGCTTTGCATGTGTCACCGGCATGGGAGCCAATCCATGGGCCTGACATATATATATATATTAATCAATGTGTACAGTATTATATATCCATTATGACCGATCTTACTTATCGGTTTCATACTTGAAGTTCAACTGAGTGTTATGTAACAGTCCAATTATGTAACCCTCCGCTCTTCAGAGAAAGCAGTTATGGAGTGAAATATGACGATAGTATATATATATCATTATCTTCATCATCATCATCAAATATCTGTCTTCCATGCTAGTATGGGTGGGATGGTACCACAAGAGCCGGCCAGGCCGAAGCCTACATCAGACTTCTGTGACTGTTTTGGCAGGATTTTTACAGTTGGATGCCCTTCCTAATGCCAATCACTTAGGAGAGTGGACTATATATATATATATATATATATATATATATATATATATATATATATATATATATATATATATATATATATATAATATATATATTCTATATATATACAATAGCCAATTGGCAGAGTTATTAGAGCATTGAATTGATTCTCTATGGTAATAGTTCTAGTTCCCTGCATTCTTAGTTCAAATCTCACTGCATTCAACGTTGCCTTACATCCTCTTGGAATAGATAAATAAGGTGTTAGTTTTGTCTTGGGGTTGATTCTTCTCTTCCTCTCTTTCTGTCTATCTCTCTTCCTGGAGTAAATTAGCTGTGGTCAGACCTGGAAAGGTATGGCTTCTGGCAGGCCAAAAAGTAACCAAGATATGTCTATGTCACAATGGTATCCCTATGACACCATCAAGGTATTGAGGGTCCAAGACTTGACATTGCATTTCTTTGTGTGTGAGTGTTTGTGTGGGTGTGTATAATACATGTATGTATATATGTATACGTACATGCACACATATATATTATGGTTCTGATTCTTATTTCAGTGACTCTGTCACTCAGGAAGCTAATCCTGAAACACAGGTACATATCTCCTCTCATCTTAACTTTTCGTTCTTGTTTGTTTCGTTTTCTTAACATATTTACTCTTTAACATCTATAGAGCATGGAGATTTTTGTACTTCTTGACATCATTTTTTCCTTTTGAGAGGAGAGGGCTGAACCTGAATCCTCATTAGTTTAACTGTTTTCTACTGACACACCTTATCTCTTTTATATCAGACCTTTTAATTCTTGTTTCTTTTTCTATATTTATCGTTCCCATTTCTGATTTTATTCTAATATCTAATTTTTAGTGAGAGAATGGACATGAAAGTAACCAGCAGTACAACTTTCAATTAGGTCAAGCCACCTGGCTGTAATGGGTACCATGGCTTGAGGTAATCAGTAGCAAATCTTTAAAAGTGATGAGTAGTTTATTAATTTGCAGTGCTAGGTTCAGCAATTCTTGTGCATACAGCTTTTCAAAGGAAAGACCTCCGTCCACCAAGCTGAACTGCCTGATATACTCTGTAGAAGAACCTTTCTACAACCCTCATTTTTATTCTCTCAAGTTTTCTGTCTCATATTGTAAATTTCAAAATTAACTCTCTCTCTTTCTCTCTCTCTCTCTCTCTCTCTCTCTCTCTCTTTCTCTCTCTCTCTCTCTCTTTCTCTCTCTCTCTCTCTCTCCCTACTATTCTACATTGTGATTATTTTTCAATAGACTTTTTTTTTTCTTCAAATCTTATCTGTCTAGAACAGTAACTCTGTTGGATTGATATAGTGAAAACCCTTGGAATAGGAATGGCACTCACTTGTAATTTTGTCGATTAAGCAACTAGTAAATAATTTTTTCAGTTATTAGGTAAGTTAAACATTTACCCTTATAACATGTTTCATCAGTTAGTGTCAACTGATTCAATATTAGATGACAAACTGTTGAGGTGTTTAATTGTCTCTTGGATGCATATATAATTCTATGTGCCTCAGGTTACTTTGATGTCAAGAGTAAGAACCAGATTTTCTGAAAGTGATGTGATGGAATAATATTTTATGCACAATGATTTTTAGCTTTCATCCATTTTCAACACTCCCGAATCCAGATATAAGTAGCATCTTTATGAGACTTTATGACTCAAAAATATATTATGTTATATTTTATTATATCATAATCATAATTATTTCACATCGTCTTTACATGCTGCATTAGTTCAATAGGTTTACTTCAGCATAATATGGTACTACTTAGTGCAGCCTCTTGTCAAATCTTTTATAAAGTCTAGCACATGAGATCAGACTTCCTGTTCTTCTCTCATCTTTTCCTTAACTTGAATTGTTTGGCAGTTCATCACTCAACTATTACATGTCTGTGCCAGTACAGTCTTCTATCTTGTAGATGACAGGTGATTCTTCTGATGCCCTTTTATCCTCTCAGCTCATATGTGTGCTGCTATTCATGCATGCCAACATTACACATTCCTTATTACTTTCCAACCTTCACAACACATCCATATTCAGTGCCCATGTCTGTCTCTAAATTTAAAAAAAAAACTAAAAATGCTATGGTTATATTTGAGGAACTCCATGTAGGCATACATGTACACACACATGAATATAAACACACACATACATGCACATATATACATACACACACAAGCCACAAGCATATAACTGTAAATAAAAAGCTGGATAGTGGCCACACTATTTGCATTTTGATGTGATCACGTTGTTTCCAATATTTTCTATTTTTATGTTGAAGTTTATTTTGCTTTTTTTTCCATTGCCAAAGGAAATTTGGCTGTTTTGTGACATTTCTTTTATAAGGCAGTATGATTTTAATAATTTTGTTTGAATTTACAGTTCATTATACCCATATATCTTTTTTCATTCATTCTGAAACTTGGTGTAGTAGAATGTTGGATAGAAGAATTTTCATATTGTTGGTGAAGCTGTAACTGGTTTTAAAATTGTAAATCTTAAAAAGTTTTCTATATTTGTGGTTTCTAGAGAAGTTATTGTTTATTACTCTTGAAAACTTCTTTGCTATGTTAAATTTAGATTAAGTGAGGAAGGGTCATAATCCATGTTATCTTCCAAAACAAAGCATCTCATTAGGCAGAAACTTAGTAAAATAAATTTTAGAACATAGCTGATTCCAAGAAAAAATCACATACAAACCACCACCAACAGCATACCCCAAAAAGTGACAATATATGAATTCATATATACATATATTATATATATATATATATATATATATATATAATATATATATATATATATATATATATATATATATATATAATTATATAATTATATGTATTTATTTAATCCTAATAAATAATAATTCGGATAGAATAAATGGGTTAATAGAAACCAAGGTAGCAAAGATCACAAAATAACTGTGGCGTAATTCCTGTTAGTGAGGCAGAAACTCCTTGATATTTTGGGTATTTGAGTATATATAAAAATTTAAGGAATGGAGTAAACGCATGTTATAACTGCATACTTTATTCCGACATATGTTTCGAAGAATTACAATTTATGCGATCCATAGGAATTGTCGATGTTAAAAATGTAAACTTCTCCTCAGGGAATGTATGGGAACCATCTTAAACGTAAGACATTATGACCGAGTATCATAATGTCTTACGTTTAAGATGGTTCCCATACATTCCCTGAGGAGAAGTTTACATTTTTAACATCGACGATTCCTATGGATCGCATAAATTGTAATTCTTCGAAACATATGTCAGAATAAAGTATGCAGTTATAACATGCGTTTACTCCATTCCTTAAATTTATATATATATATATATATATATATATATACCTGATTAATAGTTGATTTCATGTAAAAGTCAACCCCCTATTTTGGGCCAAAAAATTGGGAATTTTCCATACACTCCATATAAAAGCCAACCCTAGTATTTCACAAACAACAGAACAACATTCGTGAGCCAAGGTACTGTATTATCCTGTATGTAGAAATAACACTGTTACAAAACTGTGTGGCTACCTTACTGTAGCCTGCTCTATAAGTGGAATGCTCAATGCTTATAGTAAAACACCATTTAATTGCATGCACTACACATCTGTTGATGGGTGCTACATTACTATTACTAAAATGTATGCACAGGATATGCTGCAAGCCTGCATATATCTTGAAGCACAATAAACACATGCATCATACACTCATTGTTTACATGGAGAGAAACATGTTTCACAAACAGCACTATTGGCAAACACTGGCAAACCCCACTGTCTGAATCCAAACAAAGCATGACTGTCTGAATTTGTACATAAGCCTAAAAACATTCAATTAATTACTAGATCAGTGGTTCCCATGTGACCTTTATATTTTCCTCATCTCCGAACACAATAAACACATGCATCATATGCTCGTCTTTTTACATATACTCATTTTTTTACATATGCTTGTCTTTTCACAGACAACACTATTGATGAACAATAGTAAACACTACTGTATGAATTCATACAGAGGACTGACTTCAGTAAACCTAAAAACATTTAGTTAATCGTTAGATCAGTAGTTCCCAAACTTTTTTTTGCTGCAGAATCCTTTGACATTATTTTTGAAAGCATGGAACCCCTGATAACTTTCTGGGAAACCTGGGGTTTTGCAGAACACATTTTGGGAACCCCTGCTCCAGATTAACAACTCTACACCACATTATGGACATTTACTGGTAACTACACATAAGAGCTATGTGGTCTTGTTTAAGGGTTTTGTTATTTACTAGGACACGTGTTTTGATGCATAGAATTGGTAACATTACTGTAATTCATTGTGTTTTTGTTTTTATTCACTTAGAGATCAGTTGGGCTTCTGCTGCTGATATGGTACTTCAGATTCTAGCTTGAATTTCAGCCCCTCAAAACATGTAACAGTTGACCCCATAAATTTGACCTTACAAAATGGTCTAAAAAATTCAACTTTTGCACAAGTATACACAGTATATATATATATGTGTGTTCAATATATAAACACTATTGAACACACATACACAAGGTATGTGTTTTGCTAGTTCATGGGTAGGTTGCGCTTGCAGGTGTAAGAGAGTATATTCTCATCAATACATCTGGTGTTAAAACACCTGGAAGTCATAGACAAATAAGATAACTTGCATTAGATCCCATTCAGGAGTGATGGACATTGATGTTTTATCATTATTGTGACTTGTCAACACCACATACCCTAACAAGGCCCGATGCAAGTTAAATCACTATCATATGTTATATGACTATATATTCTCTTATGCCTGTAAATACAGCTTACCCATGAAGTAGCAAAACACATACCTTGTGCATGTATGTTCAATATTCTTTATATCCCTTGAGCTGCTTCTAATTCATATTTGAATATATATATATATATATATATATATATATATATCTATTACTTTTTTTAGTCAGTGGACTGAGACCATGCTGGAACACCACCTTGAAAGGTTTAGTTAATTGGCCCCAGTACTTATTCTTAAGCCAGGTACTTATTCTATCAGTTTGTTTTTGCCAAACCACTAAGTTACAGGGCTGTAAACAAACCAACACTGGTTGTCAAGTGGTGGTAAAAGACAAATACAAATGCCATAGACACACACACAGATATAATGGGTTTCTTTGAGTTTCTGTCTGCCAAACTCACCCACAAGGCTTTGGTCGGCCTAGGGCTGCAGTGGAAAACACTTGCCCAAGGCACTGCTCAGTAATACTGAACCCAAGACCACATGGTTGGGAAGCTAGCTTCTTACCATACAGCCATGCCTGTGGAGTTGGGGATGTACATATATATATATATATAGAGAGAGAGAGTTATTAATATTTCTAAGTCTCTCTAAAGGAGACTACGGCAGCGGTACTGGAAATTAATAGTTATCGCCAAGCCAACATGGCAGTCCCAAAATTAGGACGAAAGCTGCCGTGAATTAGCTCCAAGAAGCCATCGCCTCTAGCTAGCTATGTGACACACGAAACCTGTGTCCTTTATAACCTTCGAACAGGGGAGGTCAGCAGTGTCCCCCATATATATATATACATATGTATTTCATATCATCATCATCATCATCGTTTAACGTCCGCTTTCCATGCTAGCATGGGTTGGACGATTTGACTGAGGACTGGTGCAACCGGATGGCTACACCAGGCTCCAATCTAATTTGGCAGAGTTTCTACAGCTGGATGCCCTTCCTAACGCCAACCACTCAGAGAGTGTAGTGGGTGCTTTTACGTGTCACCCGCACGATATATGTATGTATATATATATATGTGGATGGATGTGTGTGTGTACACACACACACAGATATATACATTTGTAAATAATACATACACATGTATATGTTTATATATATGTATATATATGCATACATATATATATTCATATATGTTCATGTGTGCATGTATGTGTGTGTGTGTGTATCAACAAGGAATATTTTTCAACAAGGAGTACATTTTTTCTTACATTTAGTGGTTTCCTTTATCCAACTTTCTAGTATTTCTGCCAACAATCCACCAATCATTAAATTATTTTCTCCTTCTCTCTCTCTCCTCCCTCCATCTCCCTCTCTCTCCCCCTCTCTCTCTCTCTCTCTCCATTAATTGCTTTCTTCAAGGACCATAACAAAGTTTAATCATCTTACCATTTAATTTTTCAATTGTTGGTTGCTTAAAAAAATTAATATTTCTTTATCAAATGTTTTGTTTTGAGTGTGTCTTACACTGTAACAACTGAAATTTCACTTGTAAATATTCTGCATAATAATGCACTTTGAAAATAGTTTTTTTTTTCACTGTAAAACTAATGAAATATATCCTTTGGTAGGAACAGGTTCTAAGTGTAGAATGTGATGTGAAGGTGAAATGACTGGCATTTCTATTCTACATATTTGATTCAGGGTTAATTTTGTTTTTTGCTGGAGTTGATTTTACTAATATTTGTACTCAAAAATTATTAATAGTCTTATTTGTTTAGCTATTTTTATGTGTCTAAACAAGGCACAAAATTCTGCTTTCTTTGGTCTGTCTTACTAACAACAGTCCCCATTCTTTCTTCATTGTTAAACATTTAGCAAGAGCAAGGGCAACTTGTTAGAAAAAATATTATTATAAAAGAATTGCAGCAATTGTCACCAGCAACCGTTTCTGTCCACTTTTCATCTTAACATGATTTGCACAGGTTCTTACTATCTGAATCATTTTTTTATTGGGAGCTGCTGCTCTCATAGACTGGTGTTCATTTATATCATTTGGCTTGGTTCCTACAGCTAGATGTCCTTCCAGTTGCCAACCACTTTACAGAATGTATACTGGGTGCATTTTCTTGCAGCACCAACAGTAAAGAAATTGATACGTCCTTAACAAGACATAAATGGAGTATTTATATTTCTATTAGTTGAAAAGCAGCACTGTCTCATAATCTACTAAGTATATTGGCATGGAAGTTTATTCTCTTGAGTCACTTTACCTCCTTATTGTTGCAAGCAATCACATACAAACATGCACACAAGCACTCCGGGCCATCTTAATATCATTATGAGCAATGCACTGGAAGCAATAGTATTTATTTATTGATAGCAAGCACAGCACATATAGTAATGGAGCCCTAGACCCTTGATGTCTCAAGCACTTTCTTCTACAGTTCAGTGTAGCCATATCTCAAAGTGGAACTACACACGTGCACACACACACACATGCATAAATATGTAAAGATATGAACACACATAAACTCATACAAACATACATATATGTAATATATGTATATTTTCTGTATTATACACTATATTGATGTGTTAATGTATGTGTACACATGTATACACATATATTGTATGTACATATTTATATTTCTACTTGTGTGCACATGTGTGTATATATATATATATATATATATTTGACATGTGTATGCATACACACACAAACACACTTATATAAGTATGTCGGTAAGTAGGTATGTATATATGTATGCATGTGTGTAATTTATCTTTATTTCTTGTCTATGCTTTTAGGAACCCTGTCTGCAGATCCAGCATGCTCTCCCTAAGAAATGACTGGCTTTTTCCTTATGAAATATAACATCATGAGCAACCACAATCCCAACAGCAACAAAAGCAACAGCAGCAGAGGAAATTAAATGAAAAAATCTTGTCTTATTTGGTTTGCATTATGATGATGATGATGATGATGAAGATTATGATGAGTACGATTTTTGATGATGTTGATAATGATGATGATCATAAGGATGATGATGATGATGATGATGATCATGATGATCATTGATGATTACACATCCGAGATTTTTATTATCTGTCATCACTGTGTTGTTGCTGTGACAGCTGCGCTGTCATCATTGTCATCGCCGCCGCCGACAACGACAATGATTCCACCTACCCGTCCACAACCGACGGATAAAAACTCCACGGACTCCACCCTCCTACCACCACCACTGGTTAACTGAAATTAAATGCAATT
>NC_142930.1:31271629-31416629 GCF_046866305.1 Octopus bimaculoides | reverse complement strand
AGAATAAGTACTAGGCTTCCAAAGAATAAGTTTTCGGGTCGATTTGCTCAACTAAAGGCAGTGCTCCAGCATGGCCACAGTCAAATGACTGAAACAAGTAAAAGAGTAAAAAGCGTAAAGAGTATACATATATACATACATATATATATGCATATATATATATACATACATATATATACATACATATATACACACATATATACATGTATATATATGTGTGTATATATATGTGTATATATATATGTGTGTATATACATATGTGTGTGTATATATATATATATGTGTGTATATATGTATTGACGTATATATATATATATATATATGAAAGTCGGAAGAAAATATTTTTATCTAATGTAAAATACAATATTAAGAATTTTTTTTATGCCCAATGTATGTAAGGGAGACAATCAGTTTCTGTAAGCCACTTTGCAAAGTCTTACCTCCCTTCTCTAAGTAACCCCGGAATAGAGGTTTTCTGCACCCCCAGGCCCTGTTACTCATTACGTGAAAAATTTTAAGAGTCTAAAACCATCCCTGGAACGTAAGTAAATTATGTTCCCAGTTTGGGGAATGTCAGTGGAAAAATACAGCTGTCAAAATCTTTAACACACATACAGAACAGAATTTATAATATAAATAGATATATATATACATCATCGTTTAACGTCTGCCTTTCATGCTAGCATGGGTGGGATGGTTTCAGAAGAGCCGTCCATGTAGAAGCCTGCACCAGACTTCTGTGACTGTTTTTACAGCTGGAAGGCCTTCCTAACACCAAACACTCAGCCGAATGGACTTAATGCTTTTTATGTGGCACAAGCATGTGAGGTCAGTTTTGGCAAGGTTTTTACAGCTGCATGCCCTTCTGAACACCAACCACTTTACAGTGTGGAGTGGGTGCTTTTTAGTGGCATGTGCACTGATAGGGTCACCAAGTACTTGCAAGACAAAAAAAAACTTTCAAGAGGGGAGGGGACATTGGAAGAGGTGATCTTTTTTTGGATGATGAAAGGTTATAGTGAGACAGAGGTCTTGTAGAGGAAGTACAAGGTTGCTTAGCTGGAGAGAGAGAGATCAGGATGACAGAAACAGGTGTACTACCACAAAGGAAATACACGCTTGCCCAACCTGAGGGAAGCACAGGAGAGAGAGAGGGAGGGTGGGAGACAGCAGAATGGAGATGGTGGCAAAATGCCAGGCCAACTCACAAAGGTTGCAGATCAGTAAGGTTGCCAAGTGACTTGCAAGATGCACACAATTCACAGATATATATATATTACTGAGATATTGTTTTACAACCAGATGCCCTTCCTGTTTTTCAAGTAAGGAATCTCTTATTCTACAAATCATCTGCTGGCTTTGCATCTTTAAAGACGCAATGGACAGAAGTAACATCAGCGGTTGTAGCTCAGTGATTTTTGGAGAAGCACAAATGTATATGCACACTTTCTTTCAGTTTCTGACAACTAAATCCACTCAAGGCTTTGGTTAGCCTGGTGCTACAGTAGAAGAGTTTTTATGTTTTTTAAATCAAGACAAGTTTAATTTGGATTCTTGTCTTTTGCTATTCGAGTCTGCTACTGATTGTCCGACAAAAACTATCTACTGGCAGAGACTTTCCTAAAATGTCAAACAGATACCAGAGAGAAGTGCAGTTCACTGCAATAAGCAATATATTGAAAGTTTCATTAGTTTGCCATATGGAATATAGCTTGGAGACAAGTGGTTAGAGTGTCAAAACAAAATGATATGCGTAAGTGACGGCCTCTTATGTTCTCAGTTCAAATTTCACTGCTGTCAGTTCAGCTTTTCATTCTTCTGGAGTCGATAAAGTAAAGCACTTCCTTTTGTGTGCCATAGATGTGAATGGAATTTTAAAGAAAAGAATCAAATTAATGTATTAGGTTAAACGTGATAAACTTCTGGTCTGTGTCAACATCTCCCAGTCTAATTTAGCGTTAGAAGTTATTGTTTACGGGTGGCACATCTCCATTACAAAATAACGAAAGCTCAGCAATCATTCAATTATATTTCCAACTTGTCGAGTAGGAACTGAATGAATTTAAAATTGATAACCCTCTCTTTCTTTCTCTTTTTGTGTTATAGTAAACGTGGGAACTGTAACGTAATGGAAGAGAAGACAAGCACCTTCCATTGCAATGTTCTTAAAATGCGTACCTATTTCCTATCTTTTACTTGTTTTAGTCATTAGACTGCAGCCATGCTGGGGCAGTCTTGAATAATTTCAAAAGTGTAGTAAATCTAACAGCAAGTCAGCTGGATGAATTGTAATTCTTTAAGGAGGTTTTTAAAACACTTCCTTCCTTCAGTTCTGCTGGTCCTGCAGCAGTGAACTGTAACTACCCAAGAGTACAGCCAAATGAAGTAGGTCGGCAAGATTGACCTGCTAAGTGGTGTTCGTGGAAACAGTGTATACGACAAAACTTTAGTAAACTGACACTTATTTGAGCAGCAGCTGCAACTAAATTCAGTTAACGCATGAGCCAGCGAAGTAACCACTTTGTAGTAAATTAGACTCGCTAGAACTAGCAGCTGAATCACAAACAACAATCTTAAAGATATTAGGTTGTCAAGAAAGTTCTTGCAGTTTTTAACCTTTAAATTCAGATGCACATATCTCTGCTCAAACAAAACTTTATTAATCAAAATAAACACCATCAGAATCAACACACTTTTGCCAACGTAAAACAAGTTTATTTATGCCAGTAGCTGCATTCTGGTGGCAATGAAGTCGTTGAAGTAGTGTTTGGCATCATCTTAGTTTTTGAAGCCTTTCTCATGCAGGAAGTTATCGAAATGCTTGAAAAAGTGGTAGTCAGTAGGGGAGAGGTCTGCAAAGTATGGCAGATGAGGCAGAGTTTCGTAGCCCAATTCATTCAACTTTTGCAGGGTCAGTTGTGCAACGTGCAGCTGAGCATTGTCATGGAGAAGAATTGGTGCTTTTCTATTGACCAATGCTGGCTGTTGTAGGAGTTTCTTATGTATTTCATCCATTTGCTGACAGTACTTCTACACCATAATGGTTTCACCTGGATCCAAAAAGCTGTGATGGATGAGACTAGCCACAGACTACCAAACAGTCACCATGACCTTCTTTTGCTGCAACTTTGGCTTTGGGAAGTGGTGTGGCGTTTCGTCGACATCCAACCACTGAGCTGAGTGTCGCCGGTTGTCGTAACGAATCCACTTTTCATCGCAAGTCACAATCTGGTCAAGAAATGGGTCATTCTTGTTGCGTAAAAGAAGGGAAGACGACACTTCAAAACGGCATTTTTTTGGTTGGCGTTCAATTCGTGCAGCACCCATTTCTCAGGTATTTTTGTTTTTCCAATCTCTTTCAAGTGGCTGGAAATTGGTGTATACATTATGTCTAATTCAGAAGCAAGCTCTCAAACAGTTTTGCATGGATTGGCTTCCACTAAGGCTCTTAGTTGATCGTTGTCAACCACTACATGTATTATCTTCAAGACTCTCGTCATCGCTACTAAATTTCTTGAACTACCATTATGCTGTACGTGCATTAGTGGTTCCTGGGCCAAATGCATCATTGATATCGCAAGCTGTTTCAACAGCTTTTTGGCTTAGCTTGAACTGGAATAAGAAAATTGTGCGAATTTGCTTTTTGTCCATGTATTGAACGTTCCGGAAAAAATGGCCTAATTATTCAAAAAGAAAGAGTAACACAATAAGATAGAGCAAAAAAACGGTCTTTAAAATGATATATAAAGTCAAAGTAATTTAACGAAAATTAATTTGAAAATACATCATTTAAAACCAAAATTAAAAATTCCGCAAGAACTTTATTTCATAAAATTTGCCACAAGGGCAGTACAAAGATAGAAGCAATGCAGGCTGGACAGAAACACAAACGAGGTGAAATGATAACAAAATATGATATTGATGAGAGGAGCAACGACATCCGCCGATCGATTGCCCCTCGAAAACACTGTTCTTTTTTTTAAACAGTCATAATCACATAAATTGAAGTGCTAGGCTTCATTGTCCATGATTCCCTATCAGGTCCCTTGCTGCCTGCAGGCAATCCTGCAGCTCCACTTCAGGGACCCAAAACAGAAAATTGTATTCCTCCTTAGAGAAGGAATGAATTTCATAAAACACACTGTCTTCCATTAGCACCGCAGCGACCAGCGGAGGCCAATCTGGACTTTCAGTGTAGGTCGGGACCATCAGTTCCCGACCCTTTAAAAAGCTTTCTACAGCTCCTCCCTTGCAATGGAAGACTACATATTCTTCATTCCTCTCACTGCGAGGGGCCACAGCTTCCTCCATCAGTGGCACACTTCCCACTGAAGGAGCCTTTTCCGCTGGCGGTACACATCCCACCAGCGGTTCAATCGACGGCACCGGGACTTCCACCGACTGTCCTCTGCTTCTCTCTTTCCTCTTTTAGAAGCTACGGGAGCAGGGACCTGCGTCGGCGAGCACAGGGGGCCACAATCCCCCCGCCTCCTGTGCCTCTTGTCCATTTTTTGGTGAGCAACCATTGTTGCTCACCTTTCTTTTACTTTTCATGGAGGCAACTTCCTCCACAATTTTCACCGTCTCCCCCTCCAATGGGGAGTGGTAGACACCCTTTCTTTTCCTTGCTCCAGAGCCTCACCACGGCCCTGCAGGCAGTTCTTCCTGATATGGCTAAGCTCCAGACACAGGTGACACTTGGGGGGGGGGGGGCGTCCCTCAATCATCACCAGGTACCTGGACCTGGCCATCTTCAAAAAAGTCAGGGAAAACAAGGTCTTTAGCTGATTGGGTCCAAAGGGTCAAAACAGCTTTTGCCCCAACCCAATCAGCTACAGGCATCATTTTAGCACTAAAGAGCCTGGAACTGCTGCCACCCAGACCCCTGTAAACAGTCTCTTCCATCCACTAGGGATTTATCCCGGGTGGTAGCCCACACACCCAGGCTCTTATCAGCTTCCTGCCACAATATGTGGGGAGGAACAAAATTTCCTTGCCCTCAAGGGGCTCACTTGCAAATTTGCAAGTTTCCTCGGGAGTGCCAAACAGCAACTACA
This sequence comes from Octopus bimaculoides, assembly GCF_046866305.1. NCBI lineage: Eukaryota > Metazoa > Mollusca > Cephalopoda > Octopoda > Octopodidae > Octopus > Octopus bimaculoides. The sequence continues at coordinate 31,411,572 of NC_142930.1, read as the reverse complement.
CCATTGCAAATTTGCCCCCCCCCCCCCCACCCAGCTATATGTTTGACAGTTGGCAGATAATTTGCCAACTCTTTTTCAATTTTCTCTTTGTTGAATTGAACGATGGTGCTGAGCGACCTAGAATAGGTCCTCAGCACCACTGTTCTTTTTTCTAGGTCTTTTAACCACTGATTATGTGGGACAATTTCCCACTCTACAACCTTGTCCTTGTTTTTTTTTTTAAAGAAAAAATTCCAAAAACAGTTCACAATAAAAATTCAAAAAAGGAAGAAAAAAATCAAGTCTCAAACGGCCTAATTATTCTAAAAGAAAGAGTAACACGATTAGATAGAGCAAAAAACGGGCTTTAAAATGATATATAAAGTCAAAGTAATTTAACGAAAATTAATTTGAAAATGCATTTAAAACCAAAATTAAAAATTCCCCAAGAACTTTATTTCATAAAATTTGCCACAAGGGCAGTACAAAGATAGAAGCAATGCAGGCTGGACAGAAACACAAATGAGATGAAATGGTAAAATATGATATTGATGAGAGGAGCAACAACAACCTTGACAACCTAATAGCTGTATCAGAAAATGTAGGATGGTCATGGCTAGAGTGCTTTTGATTACAGGACTGTTCAAGGTGGCGAGCTTTCAGAATCTTTAGCACTCCAGGCAAAATGCTTTGCAGCATTTCGGCCGATTTTACGTTCTGAGTTCAAATTCCACAGAGGTCGACTTTTCCTTCACTCCTTTTGGGGCCGATGAAATAAGTACCAGTTGAGCACTGACATAGATGTTTGCAAGTTGCTCCCTCCCTTAAATTTCAGGCTTTGTGCCTATAGTAAAAAGGATTAAAGGTCGATTCAATTAGAAATGACCCGGCTAACCAACCACAAGGCATTTTGTCCAGTGCTATCCTTGTACATGCAATTCTGCAACCTAAATCATAATTCCTAATAGAGCAACAAGCCCCCCCCCCCCCGCAAATGTCTGTGGCAGATACAGTCGCTTAAATCGACACCAGTGTTTGACTAGTATTTATTTTAATGATCCCAGAAGAATAAAAAGCAAAGTCGACTTCTAAGAAAATTGAACTGAGAATATTATTCTAGCAAGATAGTTACGCTCTGATAATATAGGCATGTATCTATGTACAGTTTTAGCCGGATATAATCAATTGAGCTCAGCAAATTAGTTCACTGGTATTTTATTTTATCGGTGAACGATTTTGTCATATTCGGCAGTAGTTGAAATTAGAACATAATCGCTTTTTACTAAGCCAGAAGGCCATATTTTCTAAAGGTTGCAATTAAGTCAACAGAATTGACATTAGTAGTTTGTTGAGACTTTGTAGTAACGCCGTGCGCATGCGTAGTCTCACACATGCGTGGAATTAAACAAGCAAGCTTTCCCGCTTAATTCTCTCTTTCTCGGTCGGCCGACCATGAGCATGGATGTGTCAAGCAGTGTCTCCAACATTCCAACCTGGAGACAGTCTCTTTACGTGTATAGCTGTCACTCTCCATCTTTCGGACTTACACTCGACAGCTCGCTCACATCTACATAACAACGTCCCAACAACTATGCTCACACACACAGAAGCTGTAACAACAAGAGCTAAAGATGTATATATTTACCACCAGAATAAATGTTGTTTAAGTTGATAGTCCGGAGTTCAGCGTTCCGTTATATTCTTTAATTTTATATAGGAAAGTCAGGTATACATCTAATGATGTATAACCAACTTTCCTATAACTTATTTTCTTATTTACCAGAATCACAGGGTTTCAGTTTCCCTTAAATTACATGCTACTGCCTCAAAAGAGTTGGATATTTGATAATGCAGAAGAATGGAGTAGTCTCAACTGGAACGCCTTTGTTCATATTTCAACTCGAAGCTTTTTTTTTTTTTTTTTTTTAATGAAGAGAGATGGAACGATACTTTTGTTTCGCTAGGATTTAAAGGAAGTGTACAAGAATAAAATAAACGAGAATTTTTTAGACAGATACGATAACAAAACTTTCAGCAGTTAGTCGAATAAATTTGGTACTTTGTTAACGCGCCCAAAGGGGCAATGTTCCTTGTAATCTATGTATGCGAACACACGTTTTACAACACACAAAAGAAAAAGTATGTGTGCACACAAGGTTCTTAAAATGCGTACCTATTTTCTATCTATTACTTGTTTTAGTCATTCGACTGCAGCCATGCTGGGGCACCGTCTTGAACAAGTTGTTTTAGTCGAATGAATCGACCTGGGTACTTTTTTATAGTTCATGGTTAGCAACAGAGGTTGTTGTACATGTGAATAAACATTAAAAAAAATTAGGGAATAAAGTAGATAAAAATTCAGGCTACATAGGGTTCATAGATAGCGGAACCTCGGAAGTAGTAAATTATCCAAACGAAGGGTAGAAGACCACAAGCTGGTCTTCAAGCCAAGGATACCTTGATTATATGAAGTTTACAGCGGAGATAATGAATACGTACTCGTTTTCGGTGTAACAAAAATCCTAACCTTAAACAGCTTTTGCCCCAACCCAATCAGCTACAGGCATCATTTTAGCACTCAAGAGCCTGAAATTGCTGCCATCCAGACCCCTGTAAACAGTCTCTTCCATCCACTGGATCCCGTGTTAACTCGTTGGAGATTCGATCGAAATGCGTAGAAAGTACAGTTTGAGAGGAAAGCATAACTGTGAACAAGTAAACATAAAAGTGCACGCACGTAACGAGCTTCGTTCAGTTTCCGTCTACCAAATCCACTCACAAGGGTTTGGTTGACCCGAGGCTATAGTAGAAGCCTAAGGTGCCACGCAGTGGGACTAAATCTGGAACCATGTGGTTGAAAGCAAAGAAAACAAATTTCTGCGTACATTTATAGGAGAAAAAAAAAAATTAACATCATAGGCGTAGGAGTGGCTGTGTGGTAATCAAATTATTATTGTATATTTAAAGTTGTAAATATTTAATCGATACAGCTACTTCACCCCTTTTATGTTTGTCTGTCTTTGTTCGTCCTCTCTTTGTAATGCCTTTATGGCAAATATTTATGAAATAAAGTAGCTTGCTAACCAATCACATGGTTCCAGGTTCAGTCCCAATATGTGACACCTTGGGCAAGTGTCTTCTACTATAGCTACGGGCCGACCAAAGCCTTGTGAGTGGGTTTGGTAGACGGAAACTGAGAGAAGCCCGTCGTATATATATATATATATATATATATATATATATATATATATATATATATGTGTGTGTGTGTGTGTGTGTGTGTGTGTGTGTGTGTCTCCCAACATCGCTTGACAACCGATGCTGGTGTGTTTCCGTCCCCGTAACTTAGAGGTTCGGCAAAAGAGACCGATAGTATAAGTACTAGGCTTACAAAGAATAAGTCCTGGAGTCGATTTGCTCGACTAAAGGCGGTGCTCCAGCATGGCCACAGTCAAAATGACTGAAACGTGTAAAAAAATAAAAGAAAAGAATTGCCGAAGTGGGTTGAAAAGCAAAGGTGACCCCAGCGGTATTTGTAATCAGAACGTATAAATAATCACAATCAACGTCAGAGGTTTCGTCTAATGCTCCAACGATTCTGCCTTTCTAATTATAGGTACAATGGTTCCTAACTTACGCAATAAACTACCAATTTTTGAGGAGTAGGGCCCAGTCAATTACATTGACTCTTCCTAACATAATTTCCACCGACGCTGGTGGTACGAAAAAGCAAAATAGAACTAGGCCGAACGAATACTGTAAGGTTTTTAAAAAAAATTTTTGTCCGATGCTCTAACGATTCAGCCAAACCGCCGCAAAATTATACAAATAAAAGCAAAAATCATTTTAAACACACCAGCGTTCATGTCATAGGGAAAGAAGCGCGAATGCTTGTTGATTTTGAACTTTATTCTCAACTGGCTTCAATTGACATTCAACGTTAATCGAATAAACTCTTATAGATTTAATCCGTAACTCGGTTTCTAATTTCATGACTTTCGTTGTTGATAATTCATGCAACGTCCTGACTTCAACAGCTATAATAAAATTTGAGGTTTTAAATCCGTATTAGAAAACCTATAAAGCTAAATTGGGAGAAGCTGGAATGAAGAAAGAGCTGTCGTTATTTGGAGAATGAAGATAATGACTGACTGACAGACTTGGTGCTGTAGGTAGAAAACCAATGTTTTTATTTCTTTACGACATAATTGATATAGCCAAGAATTTATGATAGAAAAACTTGGAGATCGTTATAACTGTTAAAAGATGAAAATAGGGGAAAACGCCCAGATAGCCTTTAGTTAGTCTCCTATAAATACTTGATTGAAATTTTACTAGGAAAAGTTTAGGAGTTTAAAGTTGAAACGCTTGGAATTACAAACAAAATTTCAGTCTTTACATGTAGAAATGTTTCTTAAAAATAAAATTTAACGATTCGCTATTTGTAAATTTCAATAGGTTGTAGAAATTTTTTTTGTGATTTTATAACACCATTTGTCAAGTATAGTAGAGCAAAAAAATAGTTGCTTGCGAACCAATTCTACAATTCAGTTTCGATTCCTGAGAGTAACTCTTCTGCTTAAGTTTTAAATTACGAAAGGTTTAATCCTTTTAGTTGTCCTATGCCATCAAGTTTATTCTGTTTTATTAAACCACAACCCATCATTTACCAGCAGATTCAGATTTTAAAATCTTATCAAGCAACAACTATTTTTATAACAGAAGTTAAGAATGATGACAAATGAGTGCCAAAATCTTTTTTCTTATCGTAGGGAAGGAAAAGGACTTGTAGAGAGAGAGAAAGTAAATTAATGCAAAATCATCCAAGATTCTCACACTTTTCCTCCACAAGAACTCTTCAATCTAGTGTCTAAGCTAGGGAAGACAGCAGGAAGAATAAAAACAATCTAGGTTAGAAAATAAACGTACCTTTCATAAAAATTGTCTTCTAGGAATGAATGTAAACATTTCAAGTCTAGAATGTCAAGTTAAACAACGGGATAATATAACGCCGATGGATTCCAAATCAAAATCTATCTTGTTTTGATAGAGGGATTGATAAATCCATTGAACGTCCTTTTAAGATTTTGAATAAGATTTGATAGGAATAAAGTATTATATACAAAAATATTACGAAAAATATTTCAAATTACCGACGAGAAAATAAGAAACAATTTTTAAAGTTACAGCTCTAATGTATTTTCTATCTTAAGAGTTATAATAATAGCTTTTTGAGAGACAATAGTCTGTGAAACGACTAAGTTGAAAAATGCAAATCAGATTGTTGGGTCGGGTCAGCAGGAACTCACAAACTTACTGAGATAAATAATTTTTACATTCCTATGACCCCAAACGGATTCTTCCCGAGAAGTTTAAAGAAAATTACAATGTGCAGGATGTATGAAGTTGTCGAGTCATTATAAAATTAGTAACAATAATTAAACACTTACATCGCATATCGATCGGATTTTCGTCTTTTTAAGCAAGATAGTAGATTGTGTGCCATTATTATTTAAAGGGAAAAATTGAAACAATTGTTCTTAAGCATCGGCGAACGCAGCTCCTATCTTAATTTCACATTAAATTGTTGTTTCAATATGTTAAACAGTCAATATGCAAATCTAAATAGACATAAAATTAGCATAGCACGGGAAAATTGAAATGTTAACAAAAACGATCCTCTTTTTTTTTTTTTTAGAAAGCGTGAAATTTTTGTCAAATTTAGTTAATAGTACACCTTGGAAAGAAGTATTTTTGTATTTCTATGTCCTCGCATGTCTTTGTATTGTTTCCTCTTCGTTAGCCCCTTGTGGGCAATAAAGAAACAAAGAAGTATTTTTTCTATACCGAATAGTAACAAGTTTGTTAAATAGAAAGGTTTGTATAGTTTATTTTGGGAGTTTGAAATAATGTAATATTTTCTAGCTATTGTCAATGGATTTCATATTTGGGACAATAATCTACAAGATATTTGTCTGTAATACCAATGATAACTGTCACGATAGTTTCCTACAGAATAGATTTGTATTCTATAGAGTATATTTGATGACCAGGCTGTAATTCTGATACAGAAGACAGTATCTATAAAAGCGCTTATGCATACATGCATAAAGTACAGTAAAAATAACGACTCAGCTAGGTATGAATGAGGCTCATCTCTATTTTTACTTTCGTTTTGTTCATTCATTCTAACAATAAAACGATCGGGTAGTTAAGGGATATAGGAGTGCAAATCACAGGTTTATGGGGTTGAAATAGACTGCAGGAGTTTCGTTGAGTTTCTTTTCGAAAACATTTATTCAACATAACTTTAGTCCATCCAGGTACCAGCAATGTCATCAGAAAGGGTTACTATAACAGACTAATGTTCTTTCCAGCAGGATATTTTCTCTATCATCCGCTTCACGCCATGAAAAAAAGGTGAACTCGAAACTGCATTTTTGACTTAATTTACCAGGTGCTTACTTTTTCCGAAAGGCATTCGCTTCGAGAGAAAACAATTGTATCATTTGTTTTCTGCTGTGGTAGGCATCTTTAAGATTTGAGTCAACATGTAGTAAACGAATATGAAGAAGAATGCGGGCTGGTGAATGGGGGGCGGGGCAGAGGACTCTGAAAATTCACATCGGGAATGTTCCGAGTCCATTCACCACCTCCCCGTGCGACGGCGAATTTTTCTTTTCTTCGTATTCGTTTACTACACATTATTTTACACCTACTACACTACATTTTTTTCAATTTTTGTGACAAAGGTGAGGACTCGGATAATTCACACGATCCAGTAACGCCACATCGACAACCGGTCACAAAAATGTAGAAAAAAATAGTGTAATAGGTGTAAAACAACATGTTTACGAATATGAAAAAACGAATATGAAAAAAAATGCGCGCTGGCGAACGGGCAGAGGTGGGGGAGAGAACCTTGACCTTTAAACTCCAGTGTTTCACCCGAGTTACTGGATCGTGTGAATTATCCGAGTCAGTACTCCCCCCCCCCCCCGGTCACAAAAGTTAAAAAAAAAAAAGTAGTGAACTATGTGTAAAATAATGTGTAGTAAACGAATATGGAGGAAAAAAAATTCACCGACGGACCGGGAAATGGTGAGAGAATTCGGAAAAATTCCCGATGTGAATTTTCGAGTCCTCTCCCTCGTTCGCCAGCGCGCATTCTTTTTTTCATAATCGTTTACTACATGTTGTACACCTGTTGCACTATTTTCTTTCTTTCTTTTTTTTTTTGCTCGGGTCAAACACTTTAGTTTGACCTAGGTGGTCGTTTCCAAGTATAACTAAGTTGGGGACTAATATAGGGGTTTTCAAACTGAGAAGTACCCCACCACCCATGTTAGTAAAAATTTTGGTAAATGTTGATCCTTTCACCCGCACGATTTTCACTATAAAAAAAAAAAACTCGAATTTTTTGCGTGGAATCAAGTACTCTGAACTCCTAATATGCTGCAAACTCCTTATTTTTGTTCGGGGAAAAATCAGCGCCAAAAAGAAATCTATTTTGGGCGCTGAAATGTGTTTCATTTTTGTGTGTAGAGAGAGAGAGGTGACGAAGTTTACCTAAACACTGAATGGGTAACAATCATATATATATCATCACCATCATCGTTTAACGTCTGCTTTTCATGTTGGCATGGCTTGAACGGTTTGACTGAGGACTGGCAAGCCAGAAAATATTTTCGGGATTATTATATATATTATATCCAGTGATTTTAAGAGGTAGGAAAAAGATATTTTGTTAATATTTTACTCCAGTTATTCATTTCAAACTTTTTGGAATTTTCAATCTAATGTAATCCACACTCTCTCGAAAATGTATTTCTGCAAAATGTTATGGGTAAAGAAAGAAATAGCAAAAAATATTTGAAAATGGGGGTGGGGGTGAAATTTTCGAGGGTTCCATCTTTTTTTCCGGACCCAAAAAAGGGTTTTGTAGCATATTAGGTCACCGGGATCTATTTTAAAACGGGGGCGCCAGTTTTCATTTATGTTTTATGTAGTGTTTTTGGAACGGAAAGACTTTCAAACTTCGTATACTTATCTATTTTGTGTTATAGAACAGAAAAATATTTTTGTATTCGAATTTATTTCATGTAAAAAATTGTCTTATTTCGATAATTTCTACTAATCACTGACGTCTATTCAGTTGAAAACAGTTAGCGCTGTAACGGTGTATATCGTATTAATCCCCTAACCCTAACCCTAACTCTAGAATCCGAACTCTAAAATTGTTACACACATAGATACGCACAGCGTAATTTATTATATAAACAATATATGCGTATAAATTACGATTAAACCGGATGAAATATGTCACAGGGAATAACATTTTTATGACCGCCCAGCAGTAACTCTATTCAGCTGAATAGACGTCAGTGATTGGTTGAAATTACAGAAATACGACAACTTTAACATGGAATAACTTGCGATGTACGTTTTTTTGTTAAGAAGACTAAGAGTAAAAGATGTTTTATATGACACATTCTACCAGTGTCCCAAGTTTCAAAGTGTTTCGTTAAGAAAATACTGGCGCCCCCGTTTTAAAATAGATCCGGTCATCGGAATTCAGTCAACGAAAAAAAAAAAAAAAAATTTCCAATGATTCCGGGATATGGGAAGGGCGGTTTTCCACCCACCCCACTTTTTTCCGAACAAAAATAAGGAGTTTGCAGCATATTATGCGGTCAAGGTACTTGATTCCATCCAAAAAAATCCAAGTTTATTTTTTTTTCTTAGTGAAAATCGTACGGGTGAAAGAATCAAATATACCAAAATTTTTGCCTCCCCCGCCTAATAATAATAAGATACAACAGAGTTTGCATCCATATAATTCTTTTTTCAATACAGTGTTGACAAGTTTAAAGTCATCTGTATTTTATTAGTTTGCCATCTTCCCTATGACAAAAACTACTAGACTAATATATTTTAATTGGCGAAAGCTCTTCTCACAAAAAGGAAATTTTTCTTAGTCGAAATTCATATTTTCAGCCATTCCATATCTCTTTTCTCTTTGAATCCGTCTTTTATCTTGTACTTAGTGTTATATATATCAAAAATTATAAATTATCAAATTAAGTCAATCACCATTGATGTAACTTCAGTCGAACTAATAGCTCTTATTGGGCTTCACGATTCGACATTAACAATCTATCTTCTGTTTTCTCACTCTAACGATAAAAAATTAATTATAAATGTAAGAATAGAAAAAACGTTTCATGAAGATGCAAACTGAATTCTTTACATGTTCTCGAAAACATATGAAACGCAAGTTAACTGAAATATTGAATATTTACAAACAAAGCAGGAAAATTATCAAGAGAAAAAGGTGTTGGCAGTTTGGCATAACTACAGATTCCTGCCCCTACGAATTTGGATGACAATAACTTTCAGAAATATGGATATTTTTTAACGAAATTTTCTACGTATATGTGTTATATCATGTAGATTCCGAATATACAAAACGTTTTTGGGGGAAAGTGTTTTAGGAAGTGGGGGGGGGATTTCGGAAAATTCACCGGCGTCCACTTCAGTTCGTCTTAACTTTCAAGAAAAGATATTTTTAAATGAAATTTTCCACAAATATACCTCGGACTATGTAAATTCCGTGAACATAGGAATTTTGGGGGGAAAACAATTGGGGGTTACTTTTGAGAACCGTTCCCCACTCGGGGGTGTTTCGGAACAAGTCGTCCATATTTGTTTCATTTTCTCCGTTTTGTGCGTTTGTGTATCCGTAGATTTGTAGTCCCCCCCACACAGATACATTATCTGCTGCTTAAGTAGAAATCTATGGATGCACAAACGCCCAAATACGGAGAAAATGAAACAAATAAGGACTTGTTCAGAAACACTCCCGAGTGGGGAACGATCCTCAAAAGTAACTCCCAATTGTTTTCCCCAAAATTCCTATGGTCTCGGAATCTACATAGTCCGAGGAATATTTGTAGAAAATTTCATTTTAAAATATCTATTTTCTTGAAAGTTGAGACGAATTGAAGTGGACGCCGGTGAATTTTCCGAAATTCCCCACCCACGCCCTCCTAAAACACTTGTCCCCAAAATACTCGGAATCTACATGATATAACACATATTCGTAGAAAATTTCATTAAAAAATATTCATTTTCTGAAAGTTATGATCATCCAAAGTTGGGTGAGAGACAGGAATCTGTAGTTATGCCGGCAGTCTTACGTTGGCAAAAAATCAGTTCAGTAGTTTTAAAAGATAGATTAAATTTATTTTGTTTGGACAGGGCCTTTCTCTTTTCCAAGTGTCCTGTTTGAAACGTTAGAAGTCTCTCAAGGCACATAAACTTATTCCATTTTTTGTGAATAACAGTAAGGAAAAAAATGCTTTCAATACCACAATTCCACTGTGTTGTAACCTAAGATGACCGACCACTTAGTATTTATAGATTATCACACGGATGTAACAATTTTGAGAACCATAATTTTATAAGGTGTGTCTTTTCAGTGGTGGGGAGTATTTGACATTCCTTTGCATCAACAAAATTAGTAAAAGAAACGAGCAATATTTGAAGAAGTACATTATACAAATTGCCCAGCCGAAAAAAAAAAAATTGCTCTCCTAGTAACGATTATGCTGAGATAATTTACTAGTATAGCTATGCTGGATAAAGCGTATTAAATATATTGATTTCTTTAAAACGAGATATAAAGCTTATGATTTTATTTATGCTTTTTCTAAGTTAGCAACAAAAGTGAAGTAAAATCGTTTCGACTGGAGATTAAGTGTGTCGTGGTTTACCAATTTAATCTCTTGCTTACTGTGTTCATTCGAGACTTAACATTTCAGTTAATCCGGTTTATTGGAGTTACGTCCCTTCTATTTTTTAATAATTTATACTTTAAAGATGTTAGTCGGGGGTTTTATCAACTGATTGTATGGATAATATCAATTCATTGAAGTTTTTTTAAACTCATATTACATATGTGGCGGTGAATTGGCAGAGTCGTCAAAGCGTCGGATAGAATGCCTTGCTGTATTTGCTCCTGCTCTCTACAACTGAGTTCAAATCCTTCGACGTCAATAAATACAATCAAGTACTGAGGTTGATTTTCACCCTCTTTCTAAATCGGCCACGTTGCGCTGCGAGAAGCATCGTGAGAGGAGGGAACATTCACGGTGTCCTTTTCTCTCGTAATGGTTTTCCATTACGATTCAGCGGTGATACTAACAACTTCCCATAGACAACAACTACAAACGTAATTTTAATTGGCTCCCAGCACTTTTATAGTTTCTGACATGTTAATGCTCCCTTGTTTAGTTGTTTGGATAATGTATTGCAGTTGATTTCCCTCTTATATCAGAAGAAAACATATGCTCTAATTTTACAAAATTGAAAAAAAATTAAAAAGAATAAAGAGAAAAAAGAAAAAAAAAACCCAAACAATTCACCACCTTGGGTTGAAAAGTAGGGGGCGCTGGGAAACCTCTCTAATGGCTATTGAGATACGCCAAACACGCTTGCAGCGTTGCTGCGGGTGATGGCGAGGCTGATGCACTGGAACAGCCAAACGCCCTCACGAGCCTCATCAGTTACCTCTGCAAGGTGAGTTGTCATTGAAGACAGGAATCTCGCAGTTAGTGGTCCGACCCCACCAAACGCCTCGAACGCCACAGGATGGAAAATGTAGTTGGCCGACAGATCGCGGTATTTCAGGTTTTTGTTCCGCTCGGCCGCAGAAGCTGTGGATCTCGCCCTGACCGTAGCATTCAGGATGTGAGAAGAAGCAAAGGAGTCGCTAACTGTGACATCCCAGACAAGGCATCTGCCTTGCGACCAGGGGCACAGGGTGAGACCGTCAGGTCTCTTCCCATCACATCTGGACAATCCAGATGGTTCCAAGATGGAGGGGGTGTTTGCCTGGGCCAAGCTCCTCTTGAGTATCAGGTTCAACTATGTGTGGCGCGCAAAGCGACCAGCATTCAGGCAGCAAGAAAGGCCATGGAGGCCTGTGGAGTCGAGGAGCCTTCCACAGCGACAGATCAAACCCGTGCATACGTCAACTCCCCACTCTGAGGGAAATGGAGACACGAAGTTCGTCCAAGCTGAGTAGGCCACCAACATTAGCCACAGGGATGGCATCAATCCAGTCACCTGAGTATTTGGCGCTTTGCTATTGGAACTATGCAAAAACAGATCGATGGAAAGAACTGTACAAAAACAGACGGATTGGAAATAAAGAAGAAAAACATTACATATATGAAACTTCACCCTATTTTATTGGCTGTGTAGTTTAAAATAAGTAATGGGGTCGATTCGTTCGACTAAAACCGTTCAGGGTGGTGCTCTAGCATGTCCGCAGTTCAATGATAGATACAAATAAAAGATAGAAGATATGTATCCTCCATTTTTCCGTGCTTGCATGAGTCAAATGGAAGTTGTTGAATTTTTATGGCCAGATGCCTTCCTGTCGCCAACCTTCACTTGTTTTTAAGCGGTTAGCAAGAGCCGGTACGTGCTATCAAGTCATCCTTGCTTACAAGTAACATGAACGAGGGGGCCAAAACCGAACAATAAAGGAAAAACAGCAAGATCGAAACGTAAACATGAATTCAATTCGCAACACATTTTATCTTCCACTATGAATTCTGATCACTTCATTTTATAACCTATTTTCGTGTGTGTGGAGGGGCGGGTAGATAGAAGGGATTGTGTCCATTGCTCTCGCAGACCTACTGGGGCTGATGAAATCAATACTGTTAACGTTCCTTTTGAATGGTTGAAAATCAATGGCCATAGGAAAAATAAGTGCAGTGGATGATGCTGACATTCTTGGTGGGAAGGACTGAGCATAGTTAATATGGAATTTGAAAGGAAGGCAATATGAATAAATGAGAAAAGGAAAGGCAACTGACTCGGGGAATGCTTGACTGGCATTAAACCTGAGACCAATAAAGAAGAGAAGAAACAAAATATCGGTGGGTCAGAAGTGGCAAGAGTGTTGGTGCGAGACTCCATGCCGATCAAACCTTTGTGCAAGAAGCACTGTCTCAGATGCGGGAGTAGTACTCTATTATAGGTATCACCTGAACTTCGTAGAAAATAGTTTTCAAGGGGATGAAGAATTTTCTAGCTCTGGAGAGAGAAACCAACCTTTATAATTTTTTCTCTTCAATGCATTCGCCAAGAGAAATGCTTAGTGATGGTAAAGCCTAACATTACTTAGCGGCCTTAAGAATTCTAATTATTTACTGTCCATATTTGAGGTCGTGGTGGCGTTGAAGGTGCGATAAATATTTTGATATATGTATGTGTTATCTTTGTGCTGTTGAAAGAGCTAAGACTGGCCTGAATTATTGGAGGATATTTTCGAGCTCTCTATTCAAGGTGTCAGTGAATGTGGATGACACTAGAGTGTGAAAGGTTAAGAAGGAATGACGGATAGTATCATCTGCGTCGTTGGAGGTTTCGTTGGAAGTAACGACAATGGATCTATGAAGAGCGCGTGGCGGGAGACAAAAAACACATGGTCATAGTAGACAATTTCACTACGAGACACACATGCCAAACATTCTTTTATTCTGTAGTGAAACTACCTATCGCCATTATATACAAACAAACTATCTTCTCACTATTATATATAAACAAGCGCGGGTGTAGTAGAAAACACATCTTTCCTTGTCATCACGTGACTGATTATTTGAAGCGGCAACTGCTTCGTACCGTTCCCGCCAGAACGCAAACTGACCAACCGTGGCCCCTAATAAGGTCACGTGATAGAGTATTTTTCTGATGCTTTTGGGAGCCTACCATCAACTATAAATAGTCTAAATTCAGCGGCAAAATTCGTCTCGGTTCAGATCTCTTAGAGATCTGTTCCGTGTACCACACAGAGCAGCAGCAGCAGTTTCAGCGACATCAACAGCTTCGTACAACACTACGACTACCAGCAGCAACACGACTCTACGACTACTACCAGCATCGTCGCCGCCAGCGTCAACACCACTTCAACTACGAACTACAAGATTCGCCACCAACGTCGTCAACATGACTTTCTACACGTACACACGATACCTACAGCTAACCAAACAACCGCGGCACATCTCTCTTCGATTCTGTTTGTGTGATTCATCTTCACCACGAAATAACAGCCAAGAGCCCAGCCTGCGACGAACAACTGTATACAAGAACCCGGCCCGGCATGGAAGCCCTAACATCACGACGAGTGATCGCTCTGCCACACACACGCCTCAACTTCTTACATACAGACTATTACTATTGTGTACTCTAAGAACTGGCAAATTCGTATATGTGTTACTGACTCTTTTTATATCTGCTGTATATCACGCATACACATACATGTATCACTTACTCACACTCTTTTCTTTATACGACGGCCTGTCTTTTATTATGTTTTAATATGTCGCATTCACACTCACACACAGACATACAACATAATGTAACAATAAATAATACTGTTATTCATCTCATACGGTTGTGTTCTATCGTCTTCATTACTGGTCATTTACGAAATCACTATGTTATCGAAGTATAACATATTTGTATATCATCTTTGATATAATTCTTGTGTTCGACCGTGTGACGCGTTTAAATAAAAGGAGTCCTGTTTTTTCCATTCGTCACCATTTCTCCTTTTGGGTTCGCACGGTCGTTCTTTACAATTCTTTTAATAGTTTCAGTCGTAGGACTGCAGCCATGCCGGAGCATCGCCTTAATTTATTTTCTTTCAGTTTTGTTGTCGCTTTATGGCTGGAAGTTGACCTATGATTGAGTTTGCAACAGCTGACCTTCCTTAAACGTATCCTTGAATGGTTGGCTAGTCCAGTATCGTTGTTTATCCAATGTTTTTTTATGGTTTCAATAGAGGTCCCTTTTATATTTCTGATTTCTTTAGGTAGTCAGTTAAAGAAGCAAGGACCTCTAAATATCAGACTGGTACATTAGAGCGTTTTAGCTGGTGATTTCCAAGGTGGTACCTTTGGAAGCTGATAGTATCTACCATTAAAAATTCCCTAATACCGAAGTTTGGAGCATGCCCCTCCAGGCGTTTTCACACGTATTTGATAGTATATATATATATATAAAACACAGGATAATGCTAATAATATAGCCTGAACAGGATAAGTTACCCCTATTTTGCAGAAAAAAGTGTAGGCGGCCAGGGGTAGCTTATCCTGTTCAGGCTATATTATTAGCATTATCCTGCGTTTGAGAATTTAAAATCAATTCTTTAACTTTCTAAGACATCTCAACTCTTCTAAAGCAAACTTCGTTTGTTTGTTTACGTTCATCGTAATTTGAATTTAATACATATATATCTTCAGCATTCAAAAGAGTAGAGATGCAGAGTTTTCAGACGTTCCTAGTAATTAAAGCGTTTAACCGAAGTTATTTTACTGATGAACGTTCTTTGTAACCTTTCAACTTCTATGAAATCGGATGAGCTTGGAGACCAAAGCTGTCTTATAGAATCAGCATAACTACTAGTTCTCTTGTCACGAAAGTTCTTACGATCCATCCTATGAGATGTCTGCATTTAGAAGTCAGTTTGTTGATGCAGCTGGTCGAATGCTCTGTTGAAAATAATTTGAAATTTAGGCACAAGGTCAGCAGTTTTGAGGAGAGGGGATTAGTCGATTACATCAACCTCAGTACTTTGTTTGGTGTTATTTTGGCGTGTGATCTACAGCTTCAAGGGCCATGACTTCAGGTTAGTTTTAGGTTACACCGAAGTAGCACCCTTTGTTATATTGACTCAAAGGTGACCTCGGTGAAACTTGAACCTAGAACATATAGAACCGTAATTTAATACCGCATTTTGTCTGATGCTCTAACGATTTTTAGCATCACGCATATTTAAGATAGAACGAACAGATAGTAAAATCGACCCTGGGTTGGTTTTCAGTATAAGACTAGTATTTTATTTTATCGACATTTTCCATGAAAAGACGGAATTTGAACTCGTAAGGTAGAGAACGATGATTTTAAACAGCCTCGAGAGTTTTGTCAATTAAATGCATAACCTCAATCGAAGGGTTGGTAAATTCGTAAGAGCATCTGATAGAATGTCTTGCGATATTTATTCCTCTCTAAACTTTGCCATTCATCATTTCGGGGCTCAATAAATAAAGTCAAGTACTGGAGTTGATCGCCCTCCACAATCTCTCTCTCTCTGACTCGGCTATGTTGTACTATTAGAAGCATCGCTCTTAAAATTTTATATGGGCACTGGAGTCAGAGGAGGAAGTAGAACAGATTGCCATAATATATAAAAATATTTTTAATATTTACGTTGCGAATGATCTGGTAACATTGGTGGCCGAAATGTTAAAACATTCATTAGTTTATTAAGGAAATGACTTAGGTGCAAGCAATGTTTTAATTGCGATCAAACTGTGGGCAGAAATCTTTTGTAGTGTATTTAATTTTGATGAAATGTAGCATTGTGTGTATGTGGGGGAGCATTGAAAAGTGTTAGTAAAAGGGGGCGATTGTTAAAGTTTGAGACATACTGATCTATAGTCATTCAACTTTCTAGAAATAGCAGCCAAATCTCCAGCACACCGACTTAAAGAAAGGATACAGATAATATAAGTCCTACATAGTCTTAAAAACGGGATTGTCCTGACGGAAATGCTTTTGCTATGTCTGTGCTATCAATGTTAAGCTGGGACTAAACAACAATAGCAAATAAGGATATCAATTCCGTTAGTATATTCTAAGTTCAAACACTGCAAGACCATTTTCATCCCTTCAGTATCGATAAAATACTATTCAATCATTCTGCAGGCCTTGTGCCAACGTTATAAATCATTATACAAAGGGCGAAAGTAAAGAATACGCACACTTGGTGTTTAGGGTTTTTGTTACGCCGAAAACGGGTGGTGTACGTATTCGTTACCTCAGCCATATAAAAAAACGGTTAGGGTAAATACTAAACATGAAGTAAGGGAGGTGGGGTTTACGTAATCGATTAAACCCTTCGAAGCGATGTCTTTACCATGACCGCAGTCCTATGACTGACACAAGAAATGAAACTACACTGACTGTGTATATGTAAACATGCAAGTTTTAGGGTTTAACCAGTTAGTTAATCGGAGCCCTTTGTCAGTAACTCGACTATCCAGTAGATAACTACTTTAATTCGAGTCAGAAAAGAAATGAAATTGTGATAATCCATTTACCGGCTACGAGTGTAACTCTAATCAGTGTTCACTGCGAGACGAAATAATGATGTTTACATAATCATGTTTTAGGTTATGTGCTGCGGTGTAATGTTTAATAATATATAATTAACCTTAGGTTGCTTTTTGGTCAAAGTAAAGCTACATTCTGATCATAACAATTGTTGTTTATGCTTAAATGGAAAACGGTTGGAGTCTATGTAGCCGAACTGCTAGTAATAGTAGCCAAATCTCCCTTTGTTTATCAAGGAATGAAAATGAGGTTATGACGTTCGTACTATTTACGACGTAAATGAATGGAATATCTTTACAGGGGGATGGAAAGCGTGGTTGTATGCTTGATTTGTCATAGGGTTTACAAATCTCCCTCAAATACACATCCTACCGTCTTGTAGTGCTAAGTAGCACTCTAAAAGACAGTATGTTCATAACTAGATTACCTTTTGATCATAGGTTTACTCGAATGGGGGTTGACTTGGGGTTAAACAACAAGCACAACATCCACGAGTTTATTCTATCCGAGAAGTCTATACTATCTCATAGGAATATGTTTGTTGATTGATAAATATCAATAGTGAACGCTTTAGCTTAACAGTAAGCTGTGACAAACCAAGCATGCAATCATGCTTTCGATCCCCCTATAAAGATATTCCATTCATTTACGTCGTAAACAGTACGAATGTCATAACTTCATTTTCATTCCCCGATAAACAGAGTGCTTATGTGAGAAATCAATACGACGAATTTATTTTTCCGGTTCATCAAATATATAATACTATAGCAGGAACGTATAGAACCAATTTTGAAAAATAATTTGAATTGTTTAGCATATTTTTAATTTCTTAGCGAACCAAAAGTAACGCGGAAAAAATATTTTCTCAAAACTAATATAACTTGTCAACAAGTTATGTATTTGACGAAAATAGAATCATAAAATTTGACAATATTACGGATGTGTGTGTGTGTGTGTGTGTGTGTGTGTGTAAAAGAAAGAAATCAGCATTGAACAAATTCTTTAGATTTAATGATTGGCTTGCATTACTTAAAGTTTCACACAAAGAACATCTACGATCTTTCAAATGAATGTAGATGTATCTGAACGTTTCTGATAAACCTGCTGCCTACTGGTCAAGATAGGTCACGTGGTATAAAATGCTGCATCCTTAAATCCGGATTATTACATTGTAAGGGAGGATATTCTGTATCACTATAATGGAGAATTTTTCAGGTTTGCATCACCTGACTTATGATGTATCTATCACATGGCTGAAACTTCTGCAGAAGTAATAGCCACCTGTGGAAACAGTCACTTACAATATTCGATTTTCTGTAGAGGAATGGGTATTGTTGACATCAGATGCAGTGTGCTAAAGAGACGACTGTGCTGGTATGGCCATGAGATGCATATGCACGAGGACAGCTGTGTGAAAAAGTGCCGATCTCTAATGGTGGAGGAAATCTGTGGAAGAGGTAAATCCAGGAAGATGTGGGATGAGGTGGTGAAGCATGATCTTTGAATGATGAGCCTCACAGAGGCAATGACAAGTGACCAAGACCTTTGGCAATATGCTGTGCTTGAGAAGACCCAACAAGCCAATGTAGTCATGGCCGATGCCAATATCGTGCAACTGGCATCCATACTGGTGATATGTAAAAATCACCCTTCAAATGTTGGGCAATATGCCATGCTTGAGAAGACCTGTCAAGCCTAGTGAAGTTTTAGTCATGGCCGATGCCAGTGTTGTGTAACTAGCACCTATGCTGGTGGCACATAAAAAGCATCCTTTGAATGTTGGGCCTCATGGGGGCAGTGACAAGTGACTGAGGATTTGGTGATATACCATACTTGAGAAAACCTGTCAAACCAAATGAAATTGTAGTTGTGGCCAATACCAGTGTTATGTAACTGTCACCCATGCCAGTGGTACATAAAAAGCACCCACTACACTCTTGGAATGGTTGGCATTAGAAGGGCATCTAGCCTTAGAAACTATGCCAAATCAGAATGGAACCTGGTGTAGCTTACCAGTTTTCAGTGAAACCATCCAACCCATGCCAGCATGGAAAATGGTCGTTAAATAAGGATGTTTTACTATTTAGAGTTTTTCAGACAGGCAAGTCTGCAGTTAAGTGACCTGTTGGAATGTGAAATAGTTCTGTCAATAATGTTTCAAATTATAGTAGTGCATTGGAGTCATTCCTGAACTTCAAATTAAAACAAGACAGAGAAATGGAATTTTCTCTATACCTAGACCCAAAGGGGTACATATATTAATTGTAAAATAAGTTGAAATCATTTAGTGGTGAACCCTGTCTAATATCTAGAAACCTAATGATTAGCTTTTTAGATATATTACATCTTAAGACAAGTAAACACTATTCCTTCAGGAAGTCAAATGTGGAAATTGTATATATCCACAAAAACTCCAATCATCACAAGTGTATAAATGGAAACTTGGTAGCACTAGAGTTTCCAATCTAACATTGGATAAAGCAGTTTTTAACAGAGCAGCCCCCACCTATTATAATGAGGTATTAGCCATGAACAGCTTCTGTAAAAAAAACTAGTTCACTCCCAACACTGCAACTCAGAAAAGAAAAGGAAGTAACCCAATTTAAACACTCCCAAATAACTTAGATGTTTTTATAAATATAGACAGCAATTTTATATTTTTTGCAAGGTACCACTTCCCACAAATACCATAAGCTCATTAATGCATGCCAGTTAGTTTTACCTAGTCATTATCAACTGCCACCTTCAAAGGCAACAATCAGAAACACATGTCTATGTAGCCAACAGCCATCTTGCAAATGTCAAAATCAATCGTCACTCAAAAAATCATTTCTTCCCTGCAGGAGTGCTATACCAAGCATTAGTTAGAGAACTTAATGTTATCCAAAGGAATTACTCAGTGCTCACTGCTAAAAATTTCAAAGAAAGTTACAATCAGCACTTTCACTCCTTTAGGTATAGGAATAAAGAAAACTTCATTTCATTGTTCTATTTAACAAAGATTAAGCACCAAGAACATCTACCTGAAGGGGATTGTGGTTTGACAGCTTTCCGACTTACTAAGTCTTTGGTTTTTGCTAGATTAACCCTAAGGCCATTCGATTCTAATTCTTGCTTCCACACCCTAAACCTCGTCTCTAGTTCTGGCAGTGACTTGGATATTAGGGCAAGGTTATCAGCATAGAGGAGCTCCCAGTGGCAGCCTGTCTTGAATTCCTCTGTTATTGCCTGGAGGACTATAATGAACAAGAGGGGGCTAAGGACTGATCCTTGGTGAATCCCTACTTCTACTCAGAATTCCTCACTATAGTCATTGCCAACCCTCACCTTACTGACAGCATCCCTATACAGGGCTTCTACAGCTTTTACCAACTACTTGTCTATCCCCAGTTTCTGCAATGAGAACCAGATAAGGGATCGGGGGATCCTGTCAAATGCTTTCTCTAAGTCAATAAAAGCCAAGTACAGAGGTTTAACTTTGGCTAGATATTTCTCCTGCAGTTGCCTTACTAAGAATAAAGCATCAGTGGCACAAAACCAAACTGCATCTCATCATCTAAGTGACACAAAACTAAACTGCATGCATATATATATATATATATATATATATATATATATATATATATATATATATATATATATATATATATATATAATTATATATACATATATATATATATATATAATTTAATAATAGGATAAATTCTTTGTAAGAATTTATCAAGTAGTTAGCGTGAAAAAAATCTCATAAGGGAAAAACCCATCGTTTGTTCCCTTAAAATATATTTATTAATTTATTTATATAAGGGCATTACTATACATAAATGCCTCACACTAAGAGGGACTCTAGAAGTCAAACTACCATAATAAACACATTTTTACCGTTAAGTTAAAAGTTTTTAGGGAGTTAGTTTTTGAGAGTTGCATCACCTCGTGTTTCGTAAAAATGTGTTATGTAAACCTCCTCAAGGAATGTGAAGACGCAGGCTGGAAAGCAGAGCATTTTCCAATCAAAGTCAGATGTTGAGGATTTGTTGGGTACAGTGTGAGATGACTGTTGTTGTCGTTAGGCCTAACTCATCGTAAGGTAAATACCACCATGACCAATATCCAAACTACAGTGGAGAAGGTTAGCCACTGGATTTGGTTAAAAAGAGATGATGAGCGATGGCTAGAGAAACGTTGAGCTATAGTTAATAACTAGTTGATCTAGCAGGTGGGGCCTCATATCAGTGAGGTGGGGGTGGTGTGCATTGATGCCGTTGAGAGGTAGGCCCTGAAACGGCATGCATTCTCTCCTGATGACCCCATACACTTGCTGGCTTCCGGTATGCAGAGTTCTCGACTGGTAGCACCTGCATATGCAAATTGTTTGCAAGACATCTAGTTTAATATATTTGGAAATAGTTTATTTATGAAACTAGCAATTTATCTGTGCTTACTGCAATCAAAACTTAGGTGACTGGGCTGAACCCAGATATAATTAGGGGGAATGAGTGTCATACACAACACTTTCATAAGCTCAATAAGAGCTGGCTAACAGATGTCCAATGAGCAGTCAAGAGAGTAGTGGTGTGCAGTGACCATGCTCCAGAATTACTGAATCCTCACTGTATAACTGTAAATATGTATTATATATTGATAAGGCTTACTACTATAATTAGTAAGTGCTTGTTGTGCTATGTTCAAGGTCTTCAGTGGATCTGAAGGAACCAACAGGAAACTTGTGTGTTATAAAAATATAAAAAAGAAATCCTGTTAACACTTTTGTCACCATATTTCTGTTGAAATACATCGCCTTTATGTAAACTAATTTTGAAAAATATGAATTTACTGAAATAATTTTACCATATTAAGCTGCTGTCTGGGACATAAATTAGCATTGAGCTTTCATGTTAATTTATGTTCCAAACACTAACTTAATAGGGTAAAGTTATTTAACTATATTTTGTTAAAGAACTAACTTATCAATAGGTCACAAGCAGTTATTTTTGACTCAATACTAACTTCTTGTTGCTAGCAACCAGTCTTTCAAATCAGACATTGAAAATAAAAGATATTTAATCTACTAACCTCTGCAAATGCTGAAAGCAATCATGGCTAACTACTTAATAATGTTGTTGACTCTCTCTGTAAGTTCTACATTAACCCTCAGCAATTTGAAGTATTTAAGAAATGTACTTTAAATCAGCATGAAGTCTGAGATATTTTAAAGAGAATGAATATATGAGAAGTTGTAGTATGTTGTTTCAAAGGGAATTAGAAATGTCAATGTGGCATTCTAAAAGAGAAAACTTCTGGTCTTGGTTTAATGACCACAGCCTATAAACTAGCCTAATTTTAATATTCTTTGTCTTACATCCTCATTTACTATAAAATAAGATCAGTAATAAATACATTGTGGTTGATTAAATCAATTATAATGCCTCTGGCAAAAATAGTTCGTATTTAGTCAAAATAGTCATTTTGCTTAAGAGATAATACCCTTCCTAATATCAACCACTTTACAGAATGTACTGGGAGCAACAACACTAGAGAAGATGCCATATCTCTGGTCAGACTAAAGAGCCTTCTTGATCTTGCACTATCTCTGATATACTTCATATAGAGTGTATTGGGTGCATTTTATTGTAACACTAACTCTAGTGATGTTGCGTTGTGTTTATGCATATATATATATATATATATGAATGTATGTATGTAGAGACAGTCTTTCATAATGAAAAATGTAATGTTGCTCTTAGATATTTTTCTCCTTTTTTTTTTGAGGTAATAATGGATGTGCTACTTTTGTGTAGAGAATTTGTGATAATAGAAGATATACTTTGTTTATCAATGGAAACATAAAATATATTGGCTAAGAGCAGTACCCAATGTCAGCCAGATGTATGGATAGTATCAGAAAAAGTTTGTGGCCTAATTCTTAAAGATGTGCCCATATGCAAAAATTTTAGGCATCCAAATGAAAAGCAAGAACTTACCACCTGCAAAAACATGCATGCATATACGCACGCAAACAAGGACACACACACACACACCAATAATTCCAACAAATGCATGCCAGTAAAACATCAGCATGTAATCCAATTAAGTTTGCCATGTTTGTCAAAGAACACTGGGACAGTGAAAGAAAAAGAATCTATGCTCCCAGTACTCATCATCATTTTAACATCTATTTTTCCATGCCTGCATGGGTTGGGTGGAATTCACTGAAGCAGACTTTGTACAATTGAATACACTTCCTGTCACCAACAATCACCTGTTTCCAAGTCAGGTAATTTTTACCCATGGCTGAACATATTTTCACAGAAGATTGGAAATAAAGGACACTACTTGTCTGTCAGTGATGTTTGTTTAGAACAATCACATGCTGTTAAGACAAGGAGAAACACACACACACTTCTTCAGTTTCTGTCTATCAAATCAACTCACAAGGTTTTGGTCATCCCAAGGCTATATTAGAAGACACTTGTCCAATGTGCCATGCAGTGGGATGGAACTGGGAACCAAGTGGCTAAGAAGCAAGTTTCCTACCACAGAGCCATGCCTACACCTATTAGTATGTTATGAATATTCTCAGATGAAAACTTCAGAAAACCTAGATCTTCTAAGTGTCTTTGGAGAGTTAATATATCAGTTTGTGATTTTAAATAAGCAGCTGTACATACATCTATAAATTTGTAAGTTAGTCTGCATGTAAACATAAAATTTTTAATTCAATTTATAATGAATATATATTTTACATTGTAATCGAGATATATTTTACATTATAATATAATAAAAAAACATCAAAGAATGGAGTTAGCAAATAATGTTTATAGCTTTGTTTACATTTGTTTCGTCAATTTCCATTATAACCAGAATTGTGTCATGTTACCATGTCAGCAATTATTGATTTATTCCCACACACTGTGCAAGTTTACCTTCACAGCACAGGGTGGAAATAATTTATCAGAATGCTGCAAGAAGCATCATGCTGCGGCAAACGCCTGGATTAGATATCCCAATTCAATTACTGTTTGTGTGTGGATCGAGCCAGTATTTTTCAGAAGAGTAGGGGAATAAAGAGTCAGTGAATAAACGTCACAAAATAATTAACTTCCATCAAAAAAGATTTATCAACATCATTTTGAACATGCATGCACTCCACTCTATGCACACAGTCTTCCGTTAACACAAACACTGTGTGTGTGGGTGGGGAGGGTATTTGATAGATTTAATTTGTGGTGGCCAACCCATGTCAGCACAGAACATGGATGTTAAATAATGATGATATATGTAATTTTTTATGTTAGAAAATTTGTTTATTCTCTCTCCTACTTTCTTTATCCTTGTCTTCTTTTGTCTCGCTACTCCTCTTTCTCTAGTCTCTATTTCTCTCTGCCTTCTCTCTTTTTGTTCTCTTAATTTGACTATCTGTTTCACATGCACACAGACACAGTAATAGATTCATAACAAGTTTTTTGGAGAAAGAGTACAGTCAGTTATATGGATCTCAGTACTTTGCCTGAAAGTGTAATATATATATATATATATATATATATTTTTTTTTTTCTCCGTGTTTTTCTCCTTGTCTCCGTATTCTTTCTGTTGAAGAGCGTAGCTCGAAACGTCAAAGACTTTCCGTATTCCCGAGTGTCATACTAATATATACTTTTGTTATTTACACCACCTGTCCTCGTCTGTTGTTATTATTTGTATATTCTCCCATATATATATATATATGAATTATGAGACTATCTCAGTTTAAAGTTTGTGAGGAGTAGTGTGAGCAGGTTTATGAAATAGAGTCCATTATTTCTCTATTTATACAGTGTTCACATTTATGGATAGATAAGAGTATCATATCTTTTTTTTTTTTTAGATTTAGCACATATTGTTCCTCTGTTTATGGACTGGTATATGTGTACATAATTGCAATGCAAATGTACACATATTACTGAAAAGAAAGAAGAAACTGTCGTAATACAACAGTGATGAGCAAACAAGTTGAGGGTCAATTCAAGCTGGCTATCACTTAATTATCCCTACCATATGTACTGCTTTACCACATCAGACAAACAGTAAAGATATTAAAAAAATTTTCTACATTTCAAGATGAAATATCTGAAAATGATTCAAGGATAGACACAAATATAAAAACATGAAGTTACTAGTTTAAAAATCACACACACACACAACACACACACACACAACACACCAGAAATCCTGGAGTAAGAGAATTGCACAAATATACGGTCAGCCACAAAACAATGTGAGGTCCCAAACTTAATGTTATGTCACTAAGATTTTTAAGGCAATTCCCTACTTTCTAGGCCATCATCACCACGACCTAAATACACTTACAACAAACAAAACGGATCTTTCTGAATTGACGGCCACCACTTGTTTTCTTAATGAAACACTTTCAAACTTGGGATACAAGAAAACATTACGTACAACAATATTAAGACTGCATCAAAGTTTTCTCATGGTATGTATACAATGAAGTGCTAAAGAAATACATATAAACTATATCCTTAAACCTAGCAGTCTTAATTTTTCATATTTTCTATTTCAAGACTTAATAAACTAATAGTTTATATAAAGATAGGGTTTAGGTGTAAGTAAAGGAATGGAAAACATTCAACATTACACAATAGCATCTATTTAATGAAAGACTCATAAGGCATAAAACTGTATACTCACACCTTGCAAGAGTTCAACATAATCCAGTAAATAGATATTATCTAGACATGAAAATCCAAAAAACAAGAGACATTTTCCATAGGATTACATTAAAAGAAAACAGCAGAAAATTGGTGAAGATAGTTGTTTTAGATATTATAGAATAATAATGCCTGAACAAAATTGTCACCTAAAATAAGATTCTGCAAATGAACAATGATCTGTTTATTTTTATTTATGTTACACTGCTGTTTGCTACTAAGTGCCCATAGTCTAGCTTAGTCATTAAAACTGACATACAATTATTGCTCTTACTCATTGAAGAAACTCATTTCTTCAAGTAATGTGTCACTGAAATGTGCGACAAGCACAGTTTAAAACTATGGTAGCATTGAATGAACAAATTATAGTAAAGAGATGATAGAATTTTTTTCTTTTTTTAATTCTAACTTTTCTTTATTTACTGGGCAGAGATGCACCCTCAAGTTATATCTTATTTCATTACAAAGTAGGTCCAATTATCCTAACTTAGCCAGCAGTGAATCCTGAAGAACTTATGGCATTGCAGTAAACAGTAGTGAGTTTGACAACAGTTTAGACAAATGGTAGAGAACTATTTTGGATATTTGTTATGGCACTTGTGGATTGGACATAGGACAATGTCTTGTGATATTTAGTTAAGGTCTTGTATGTTCAGAATTCAAAATCTTGTTGATTTGAACTAAGATTTGAAAAACCTTGATTTTGCAAATTTACAAAAGAATAATAGAACTGAAGTGATTAATGGGTTTTTCTTTCTGTTTCTTTTATTTTGATCTTTTCACATTTTGGGGGAAAGAGAACAGTCAGTTATATGGATCTCAGTACTTTGCCTGAAAGTGTAATATATATATATATATATATATATATATATATATATATATATATATATGAAAAATGAGACTATTTCAATTTAAAGTTTGTGAGGAGTAGTGTGAGCATTATTTCTCTATTTATACAGTGTTCACATTTATGGATAGATAAGAGTATCATATCTTTTTTTTTTTTAGATTTAGTTAATATTATTGAATATCACAGCATTTTTCTGATGTCACTTTCCCTGAAAATTCCAGGCTACATGCCAATGCTAGAAATAGCTTTATTAAATCTGCAGAGCACTCTTCAGAATATCAGTCGAAGTAATTTCTTGTAATTCAAATTACTAATATCACCATTAGTGAAAATATGAACATAAATGTAACTTCTCAATCCAACTTTATCTAATAATCTCGGCCTTTATACCAATATTAAGAATAATTATTGATTTCTTTTGCCTGGTCACAAGACCAAATGTTGTCGTAATAAACTAGAATCTACCCAGTCAACTGCCAGTTGAAATCAAAGACAATTTTCCCGACTATTAACCTCATTTTTAGAGCTGAAACATTTTTTGCTATTTACATCTACATTATATTTCTATTGGTCTGATCTGGTATAGTCATTAGGTGTCTCATTCTTGGATATATAGTACAGGTTGGGTTTATCAGTAGCACAGTGGATAATGGCATTACTATCATCAGATTAGTAGTAGAGGTTAATAGTTCAAATCCAATCTGGTGCTATTTACTTATTTACTATTTACTGGTGATGATTGGAGGACAATTGAGTGAAATGTAGAATAAGTATTAAAAAGAGTTTCTTCTCTGAATGTGAATTAATAGCCCTAAAAGTTATGATAGGCACAAGTGTGATTGTGTGGTAAGAAGCTTGCTTCTCAACCGCATGGTTCTGGGTTCAGTCTCACTGCATGGCACTTTGGGCAGGTATCTTCTACTATAGCTTCAGGCCGACCAAATCCTTGTGAGTGAATTTGGTAGATGGAAACTGAAAGAAGCCTGTCATGTGTGTATGTGTATGTATATATGTGTGTGTGTGTGTGTGTGTGTGTGTGCACGTGCTTGTGTCTGTTATTGTCCCCCACCACTGCTTGACAACTGGTGTAGATGTGTTTATGTGCCTGTAACTTAAACAGTTCGGCAAAAGTTACCAATAGAATAAGTACCAAGTTTTAAAAAAATAAGTACTGGGGTCGATTCATTCAACTAAAAATTCTTCAAGGTGGGGCCCAAGCACAGTGCAATCTAATGACTGAAACAAGTAAACAATAATACATAAAAGGTAGTATTAACAATATTTTATTTAGAATATCTTGTAAGTTGAATCGACTAGAATACATTGTCAGTAGTTGTTCTCACCATACTGGGTTTATGGACAAGGTCAACCTAGAAAGAGCTGAATGTAGATCATATAGAAATAAAAGTAAATATTGTGAGACATTTAGTTTGGTGCTTTACCATTCTTGCCATCTCACTGCCTTTATGGAAAGGATAATTATTATTTGTTAATCAAGTGGTGTGTCATGTGGTGGTGGTTTTCTATAAACAGTTCAGTAACAGGGTTTTAATTCATTGCTGGAATTATTTTATTTATGTGATTAATGCTCTTAGAAAATTTTGAATGCCACAGCTTACCCTAAAAGTTTTACATTCCAATAAATATGAAAAAGAATGGTATATGGCAGTGGGTAGTATGTTTCTCAGTTTTAACTGAGCCTGCCAGATGGTCAGATAGAACTTATCACCAAATGAAATCAGTATGACTAAGTCTCAATTCTGAGTTGGAACTGTTTCATTTACATCACACACACACACACACACACACCATCATTTTTGATTTCCCCTCTAAATCTGATATTTCAACAGGAAACAGATCCTTTCCCAAAAGTCAAAATAAATGTTTGTGATGAACTACCGTATTTTAACATGTATAAGGATCCTCCTACTTTGTGGGGATTAAAATTTGGAAAAAATGTTTTGTAAGGAATTATAATACTATCCATGTATTTTTTAAACCTAATTTTTGACAAAAAAGGGTTCCTTATACATGTTAAAATACGGTATTTATTAAAATGAAGCAAAACTTCTTTTTCACTTCTTCTCACCATCATCATCAAAGTGTCTCAAAAAATTAGGGTTCATCACAGTTTTCAAGGTATTAACCATTATTGATCTATCCCTTATGAAAACCTGTCAGATGCTGGTTTCTAGAAAGATTTGCATCCACCACTTGTGAGCTACTTTAATACTTGTCTATTACAGAATGCTCCTACTGCCTAAAAAATACATTTCCTTCATGAAATCTATTTACAGCTACAATGACAGGGTATTGAAATTTAAATTTCTTAATAAGAGACTTAGTATGTCATTCATGATGCTATGAATTATTAAACTCCATTCAGACTAGGACACAAATCAGTCAACTGCTGCCTTTTTTTAGTAATATATAAATTCAGAAAATACAATTTTCCACTTTGTCTTTCAACAAAAGAGTATTTGTTCAATATATATATATAAAAAAAAATTAAAAAAAATTAAAGGCTTTGACCCAGTAATATTTAACTCAACTTAGCTATGATTTTCAATGAAAAAAACATCTGGTAAAATCCTGAACTTTGATTCTGAAAAATCTCTTGCTCACACATCTGTTGTATCTCTTCAAGTTATATACAACAGTAATCAATTTAATGCTAAACAAGGATTCTCAACTTTTTGTATTATATCAGAACTTTCATTACCTTACTTTTGTGACATATCAGAGTGCACTTCCTAATCTGTTCAAATCAGTATTCCAGCTGTTCATTCAACAGAACCCCCTAATCCTTGTATTACAGTGTGACAGAGTATACCACTTTATCGACTGGGTTAGTTATGACTCTAATCAATAACTTTGATACCACGTATACGAGTTCCACAGTGTCATTATCAGAGGTGGTGGGGTGAATATGTCATTATTTAGAGTGGTGAACAAGAGGAAAAAGCATAGTCTTTTTTTTGTTCTTGTTTAGCCCTACATCAACTCTGACAGAACAGACCTATGATCAAATGCATTTTAACTATGACCACCGCATCTTTCTGTTTGAACAATGAGTATTTAAGACTGGTTAATCCAAAGTGTTCCAACCTTCTCAATATAGGATGCAATCTGAAGGAGATTTGACTGTTATTTTAGCAGGTTGAACAACATAGAGGCTCCCTCACTACCTCAAATGTGTAGTCGTTGTTTAACTTCAGATCAACCCTGGTCAAGCAGACCTAACTTGAAGATTCTGGTTTTTACTTGTGCAGAATGTGTCCTCTAAGACTATATTATGCAATGTATACTTTTTTAAAATGGTAAGATTTTATTTGGAAGAGATTTGATTGCTATTTTTAGCAGGTAAGCATCTATGCAACAGCATAGATACTCTCTCGGTAGAAATAGAAACTTGTACTCTGGACAATGGTACAGAGTATGATAAACTTATTCTGGCTTAGATTAGGATACATACAGTTAGCAATGCTTTATACATCGTGTTATCTTGCCTGCAAAATCTATTATTTTTAGAAATGAGTTGGTCATCATCATTTAATGTCTGTTTTCCATGCTGGCATGGGTTAGATGGTTTGACAGGAGCTGGCCAGCCAGAGAACTGCACCAAGCTCCAATTGTCTGTTCTGGCACTTCTTCCAAACTCATCCTTGGTCTGCTACAACACAACATCCTTATAACATCAAACCTCTGCACTTGTTCATTTGATATCAATCATCAATTTGCCTTGTCCACACACACACACACACACACACACTATTTTCAATAAGCAGAAGTGACAAAGCAACTCAAGCGCTGTGAGTGTTGTGCATGGCATGAAATTCCCATCTCTTAAGTCATTTTGCAATATACTTTTACCAATTAAGAATAAAAAAAGTTTATATATTTTCATGTTTTGAGTTCTGTCTATCCTGTTTGTACTAACCTCACCTCTCTCCCTTTTATATATATATATATATATATATATATATATATATATATATATATATATATAGGAGCATCTCAAATGAGTTGGCAATACAAATTCAGTTCCCATTCGAACCATTTCATTGCACATACATTTCATACTTGTGACTCCTGATTATAGGTCATGTTTTAGATAAGTATAGGGCATTCTCAGCTGATTGCCTTTGATACACACTACCTGTAAAACAAAATCTTCAGTTGGGAGCCAATAACTCTCCAACAATAATAGGTTTCCAATTTGTAAATTTGCATGCTTGCACACTCACGTGCACACACAGCATTTATTATTAGCATAGGAAACTGTTCTTTAAATTTGCAATGAATATTATCTCCATCATTAATGCCACAACTATCAGCCTAGATAAAAACTTATTTTTCTGATCACATTCATTATTCAAGATCATAATGATATTTGTCAAGTTCACCATGCAGTGACTTGATTATTAAGTACACAGCTTGAGATGTCGAGATCAACAACACTGGGGGGGAAAAAAACAAAGGAAAATGACATTGGGAAAGGTAAATGGAGTTATTTTCAGTTGTAATTGTAGAAGAAATTGTAAGTATGGAGTGTATTTTTCTTGGTTTTTGAATATGATATGTCCCAGGCTTATATAAGATTCTAAAATGTGATGAATATGTTTATTCCTAAAAGAGTGAATAGTATACAAATAAGACTATGTAAACATTTTCCTAATCAGACCTGCCAATAACAAAGATGGCACATGTGTCATAACAGATCTAAATAACTGCAATTATGGCAATCAAACTGAAGATCATTCGTACCAAGGTGTCATTGATCCTAGAAGTGCTGATGATATTTTAAGTTGGAAGAGTATAAACAACTGAAATGTATTTATAGTGAGTGACATGCATTCAAGAAAAGGTTATTTTATGTTTAAAACTCCTACAAGAAAAATAACATTTGATTAGCATTAATAAGAGATCCACTGAATTCATGTTAACAGTGACTAATGAAATTGGGGTAAATATTCCTGACAGTGCAATGACCTTTCATTTTGACGAATTGACATTTATTTATATCCCCTCTTGACAACCACAAAGTAGTATCTTAGCAATACTGAAGAAATAAAGAAAGATAACAATAAAAAAAAGGTACCATGATATACCTTCTATAGAAGATTATTAGTCATGTGGCAATGCATAACACATGCAAACAAACAAATAACAACATTTCTTGCCGACAAAAAGTGAAATATAAAATAGAAACAATGTCTGGAAATAGTAAAAAGAGAACCCTTGAAAATAAATTGATTACTCCCGAACAGGAGTAAAAAGTTACTATTGAAAAACTCAGGCATTAGAAGAGAGTTGTTGAAGGAACAGTAAAAAATTCAACTTAAACTAATCTGTAGTTTACCAAGATAAATGTCACAGAAGTTCCTTCTGGGAAATGTAGTTTTATTCTAGAGTGAAAATAAGAGTTTAAAAATGATGCAGGATTGTTAAAGAAATCTAAAAGAATATTGACCTTACATTACATCAAAAGCATACAGTATCAATAGTGATACTCTTGAGGTTATGATTTAGAAACTTCAGGTAAGGAAAGCAGCAAGAAGATTCTTGAATATTAAGTACTGGTACAAAGAAAAATAAAATACCAAGCTGGCTGATACTGGCAGAAATAAAACTGATAATCCTTCAAAACAAATCCACTCACATGTTGAAGAACTATAAGAACTATAAGAACTATAAGCCAATTGTATGCTGGAATTGAAAGGATGAAATTAATACAGCTCGTCTGTATCTAATCCTAGGAGTAACAATACTTCACAGTTGAACAAGCAACTGTGAAGTAAAGAATTTGGAAATGTGCTGAGCAATTTCTAATTAATAAAATTATGAGTGAAGAGGGGCAGTGGCATAGGAAGAACTTAATTGTAGACTAGCTAGATTACAAAGAAAGGCATTCAATTCTATTCCCTACTCATGGATACTAGGAGTATTTTGACTTATTAAAGTTCTAGTGACTATCATCAGGGCTAAAGACACCAAGCTTCATTTTGGACCACTTAATGAACCTCTTGCTCTTTTCGTTGAAGAAACTTCAAGACCATGTAATTGGTTAAGAAATTAGTCTCATGTATAGTTCTTTTGAGGAGGAACCTAAAAGAATATGGTCAATGATAGGAATGGTATGAAGATGAGCTTTGGCATGGTTACAACACTTTCAAAGGATTAAGGGAATAAATGTTTCTACAAGTCAGTCTAATAACATCTGTATCAATGGCCTGATGGGTTTTTACCAATATTTGGTGAAGAATTCTATAAGCACTTAGGGGTAGTTGAAAATATATCTTCTGATGGAACATGAAACTAAGAATGCATAAGCATAGATAACCATATAACACAGATTTTAAAAAATATGGTTCTTTGATAGCTCTGCATACAAGCCAGTGGCCTACAATGTGTTTGCTGTATCAGTATTCATACCAATATCTATGCTACTCATTTGGACACTAGATGAGATAGGAGTTGCTGATGTTAAAATTCCCAATCTTTTAACTAACTATAAATGTCTACATTAACAGTAGTGTACTACCTCTACTTAGACAATGACACAGGAGCTTAACATTGATCCAAATAGACTTTGAATGCTGCATTATATCTTTTTGACATCTGCTAACCATCTGTTGAAGTTCATTCATGGATCAAGTCAGCATACGTGCAGCAGATAAAATTATGAGAGTTGGAAAAGAGCTCCTCAGAAAGTATTCTCTGGGTGTTGAACAAGGATACACATCCAGGGAAGATAAGCTCTATAACAACAGGTAATCAGACGAAAAAATCTTTCTCCTTATCAGCAGAACATCATGCATAGCCATGCTGTTACAAAGTCTCAAAGTGACAGTAAAACATACAAGGGACACCATACCACCAGCTCAAATCTAATCAATGTCAACATCGAATTCATCATCAGCCTCAAATTTGCTATTGTTAGTTTCAATTACATTGTCATCTATCTTGATTTCATCATCGTTAATTTAAATGTCTTCACTAGGAAAGATTTTTCTATTGTGAACAATTACTCGTCACAGATTGTAAAAGAATGTAAATATTAAAGGTTTTATAAAGTTTTGTGTAAAAAAATTGTTGCATTATACATTACTATAAATAACACTTAGTAACATTAGATGTAATACATATGCAACATGTCAAAAATAAATAACAGTTTAATCTTTTATTCACTATTTCATTTCCTAACTCTCTTAACGTATTCCTAAAAAATCCAGTACAATCATCTTCAGATTTCATAGACATTCCACCCAAAATATCGATTTATATTTGAGTGGCTGTGTGGTGAGAAGTTTGCTTTCTAACCATATGGTTCCAGGTTCAGTCCTACTGTGCACATATCTTCTACTATAACCTCAGGCTGATCAAAGCCTTGTGAGTGGATTTGGTAAATGAAAACTGAAAGAAGCCCGTCATATATATGTGTGTGTGTGTGTGTGTGTGTGTGTGTGTGTGTGTGTGTGTGTGTGTGTGTGTGTGTGTGTGTGTGTATTTGCGTCTGTGTTTGTCCCCCCACCATCAGTTGACAACTGGTGTTGGTGTGTTTACATCCCTCTAATCTAGTGGGTCAGCAAAAGTCATTGATAGAATAAGTACTAGGCTTACAAAGAATAAGTCCTGGGGTCGATTTGTTTGACTAAAGGTGGTGCTCCAGCATGGCCACAGTCAAATGACTAAAACAAGCGAAAGAATACCTACAATTATTGCAGTACTTATATTTGGAACTAATTGCCTCAGTACACAAATACTGAGAAACTAACTGAGTTTCACAAAATCAGAGAGGGCAACTGTAAAAATATGTAAAACTTTCTAGAAGTTTAGCATTTGTATGCGCAGACATACAAACATATATATATGTACAAATAGACACACACTCTTAACTACCACATTGATATTATCTAAATCCCAATGAAAGATATTTTCTAGGTTAGAAACAATCTCTCTCTCACCCCTTTGGGTGAAAAATTTGAAAAACAAACTGGAATGTGAACACACAATGCACATACTCACACATCCATGTGTAAACATATACACAGACATGCTCACAAATACCAAAAAGATTTCCATACAAATATGAGTGTATCTATAAAGTTAGAGACACACAAATATAAATGAATATAGAATACTCATAAAAGTTTATACATGTGAGTTCTGTTAAGGTAGTAAGAAAAATAAAAGAAATAATTAAGGACCTACCTCCGACATGCACCCTTATAGTCAACAGCCTCACACTGGTACTGTACCTGAACAGTAACTGAGGTTCCTTGGTTAAAGCTCATACCTAGTTAGTGGTGTTTTTAGTAAGATAAATTAATGACTTTTTGCCCTGAATCACCAGTTCCCATAGGGCAGCATACTATTTCATAAACCTTTCCTCTTCTTCCATTGAAAATATGTGCTTCTGACATACTAGCTGTCAATACTGATAATCTCTGTCTGTCTCCCCCACCACGCACGTGCGCACACACACACACACACACACACACACACACACACACAGAATTAACAACTATCCATGCATATTTACAAAATGTCTTTTGGTCATAGAAGTGGTGGTGGTGAGAGTGTTAGGAAGGGGAAAGGGTTGCTGGTGACCTACAGAAATATGCGTGTGTGGGTGGGTGTAACTGATAAAAAAAAACAAGGAGGACTGAGTAAGTATTAATGGTGGTGGTGGTGGTAGAATTTTAGAAAGTTGGTGGTGGTGTGTGTAACTGTATGCATATATGTGTGTGTGTGTGTTTACACACACATATACACATACATATATATCATCATCATTTTAACATCTGCTTTTCCATGCTTGCATGGAAAATATGGATGTACAAATGCTGACGTTGACATCTATATATATATATATATATATATATATATATATATATATATAGTGTGTGTGTGTGTATGTATGTATTACTTATTAAATTCTTTCATTAAAAACTGCAGGGTTCAGTTTTACTATACTTTCAAGTAAATGCAAAATCAAGATGCCAGTTGTTCAATTTAGAGCTTAGAAATAGAAAAAAAATTTAAGGTGGAGTTATAAATTCCTAATAAGATCACCTCATAAGTTATGAACATCTACAAGTTATTTGTAATTTAGAGGTTATCATCTGTGAATTATGGTCTAGAAGTTATTTATAATTTATAGTTTATCATCTGTAATTTATGAATTCTTAGAGTTTCTTGGAATGAAAAGTAAAAAGAAAAGAATTGTGAAATTCCTAAAATGGATTTTCTTTCAACTAATATTCAAATTCCAAAGAGATTCTTTGAGGAGTGGAGAGAGAGATAGAGAAAGAAGATTTGTAGATTATCAAAAAAAAAGAAAAGAATACTACTAAGGAAATGATTATGTTTGGTACACAGGAAACGAATAGGTAGAAATTCTATGCAGTGTGTCCAATGTAAAGAATAGATGCCCTTTATATATATGCATATTACATATACTTGTGTGTGTATGAGAATGCATGTGCATAAATTCTTCATCTGATGAGTTGTAGTGCACCTGAGTACTGTATACAATAGGTTGATTATTATTCTGCTTTCTTATTTCTTTATTGCCCACAAGGGGCTACACACAGAGGGGACAAACAAGGACAGACAAAGGGATTAAGTCAATTACATCGACCCCAGTGCGTAACTGGTACTTAATTTATCGACCCCGAAAGGGTGAAAGGCAAAGTCGACCTCGGCGGAATTTGAACTCAGAACATAACGGCAGACGAAATATCGCTAAACATTTTGCCCGGTGTGCTAACGTTTCTGCCAGTTCGCCGCCTTCATTATTATTCTGCTTTCTTGCCTAACACCATCTGAACAAAACACTTGTATTTTCAAAGACTAGTGGGAAAACAAAATTCTATATTTGAAAAACAGGTAAGGAATGGTGATAGGAAGAGCACTTGACTTAGTAGAGAGCATTTGTGAAAAAGGAATAACAAGATTTATTCAGGTTTTACTTTCCAACAACAGTCTACCTACATTATCAACACCATCATTTAACATCCGTGTTCTATGCTGGCATGGGTTGGGTGGTTTGACAAGACCCAATGGATCCAAGAACTGCATTGTGCTCCAGTATCTGCTTTGGCATGGTTTCCATAGCTGATACTTATCCCAATGCCAACCACTTTACAATGTGTACTGGGTGCTTTATCCATGCCACTAGTTCTGTTGAAGCCACCATGCAACTTGCAAGATGATAATCCTAGAAGGAGTGGGGCCAGCTTTATGTTGGAGGCAAAGAGGTTAAAGTATGGAAGAAGCAGAACAAGACCTAGGACTCAGAAGGCTTGTTACCCACTTTCCATGGCATGAAAGTAATCAAGAGCACATCATTCTGCCTGAATTGGATGCAGATCTGTTGCAGGGATCAAGCCCAGCTGTTTTTGAGGGGATGGGCAAGTTGATTTCATCTCTCCCTACCCCACTGTACTTGACTGGTACTTATTTTATTGATCCTGTAGGGATAAAAGGCAAAGACAACTTTGTTGGAATTTTAACTTAGAATTCCGGGTAGAGGAAGGGGTCCACCAAGGTTCAGTCCTCAGTCCCCTCCTATTTATCATGGTCCTCCAGGCAATAACACAGGAATTCAAGACGGGATGCCCCTGGGAACTCCTCTATGCTGATGACCTTGCCCTAATTGCTGAGTCACTATCAGAACTAGGGGAGAAGTTTGAGGTGTGGAAGGAAGGACTAGAATAGAAGGGCCTTAGAGTCAACCTAGCTAAAACCAAAGTCCTAATAAGTAGGAAAGTAGACAAAACACAAACCCGTTCAGGTAGATGGCCCTGCTTGATCTGTAGGTGGCACGTAAAATACACCATTTTGAGCAAGGCCATTACCAGTACCGCCTGACTGGCCTTCATGCTGGTGGCACGTAAAAGCACCCACTACACTCTTGGAGTGGTTGGCATTAGGAAGGGCATCCAGCTGTAGAAACTCTGCCAAATCAGATTGGAGCCTGGTGTAGCCTTGTAGTTCGCCAGTCCTCAGTCAAATCGTCCAACACATGCTAGCTTGGAAAGCAGACATTAAACAATGATGATGATGAGGATATATATATATATATATATATATATATATATATATATATATACATATATATATATGCATTTATATACACATGTATATATACATATATCTGCCTGATCAGATTGGAGCCTGGTGCAGCCATCTGGTTCGCCAGTCCTCAGTCAAATCGTCCAACCCATGCTAGCATGGAAGGCAGACGTTAAACAATGATATATATATATATATATATACACACATACATACACACACATATATATGTATAAACCATTACCATCATCAATATCCCCCCTTAACACACACATGCAACCAATCACTCACTCACCTTATCTAGTTAAAGTTTATTGATATCAGTACTTAGATAAATATCTGAGTTCAAGGAACACATGTTGATGGTCTCAGGCTACTCACATCACTCTCACTGCTCTCCACAAAACATACACACACACACACACATATATTCATAATAATTACTTCAGTCCATCACATAGTTAAAATGATTGCAATGCTGTTGCTGAAGGAGATAATATAACAATGACATTTACAGTGAGAATCAGAGTTGGGTGAGAAGGTGGGCAATGGGTGTAGGAGAGATTAAACTTCTCAATTAACGAACTCACTACTATTAAAGAGGTAAAACAACCTGATTATTAATTTTGTTTTATCTTGAGTATATATTACTATGTATTTCATACCTGAAAGTAAATGCTCAAGATTCAATGAAAGAGCCTCTACGTGATCATACAACCTGCTACAAATAACAGCTGATTTTCTTTCCAATCATGCTATAGTCTCTTTTAAAATAATGAGAGAACATATCCTAATCAGTTGATCATGGCTAGAATATATTTAATGATAGAGTTGCCTTAGGTCTGAACAATAACATCAACAGAAAACTCTCTAACCAGATTCATAAAATGTAGTTTCTTTTTTTTCTCTTTCTTTATAGTGATAGGCCTAATACACCATCCAGCTTAATGCCATCACCATCTGGCCCTTCTGTACCTTGAACAGTGTTCTCTCTGTTTCAAGCATTCAATCCAGACCTGCTCATATTTTTCCAGCATATATTCTGGTTGAGTTTATGTCACATTGATTTAACAAGTCTGTAATAACCTGCAAACGTCAAAGGTCATTCTTTGTATCTTAGAGATATGGTTGTTTGATCTGCTAGAAACAGTGACCAAACCCTCCTCAAACTACACTCTACTTTTTAAGAAGGAAGAACACATTGTATGATGCAATCCAAGATATACTACTCACCAGCACTGGATTAACCATTAAGCAAAATAAGCACGTGCTTAGGGCATCAAGGGAAGCAGGGGACACTACAGAAATGGTAAATGGTTTACAGCACAAAAGAAATCACTTTAAATTTGCCAAAATAATATTCAGGATGCCTTTATCTCTACTATGTATAGATGCAGATGTGTTACCTAAGATTAATTTTGAGGATCTGATCAAAGACTTTGCAATTTAAAAATGTAGGAGGAAACTTTTCAAATATAAATAAAGTGGAAGCATACAAAAATAAACATTATTTTCCCTCTTACTGTTTTGTTTCATTTTGAAAACTAAAAATTTATTTTATGGTTTGTTATTGTTTACATTTTGAATTATATAATCTTTTATGGGGGCACCAAAATCTTTTAAGTGCTTAAGGGCTCGATGGGTCTTAATCTGGCCCTGCTACTCACAAGAAAATAAATTAGGTCATAGACTGACTGCTTTTTTGATCACAGGTCTACTTGGGACTAAACAACAACAAAGATATCCAGCATACTGTTTTCCCTACTTCTATAAGCACAGCAGGTCATGATCAACTCAGAGCGCTGGGAGGAGTTATGTTATCTTTCCCACTACAATTAACTATCTTCACACCCTTTTCTAAATACCACCATAATTCTGTTAGTTCTCCTTATCTCTCTTCATCCTATACCAAATTATGCTTTCATCTCAATACAAACACATTACAGTTTGTCACAACAAAAAATTGTAATTAATTATCTTCAGACTATAAAGCACTTAATCCTGTTTATTACCAGTTCTCACTGACAAATATATTACAACTACTATACCTTACTGTTAATAATCAGCAGCTAATATGACTTTTATCATTTTAAAAGTAAACATATTGCCACAAATTTCCCATGCAATCCATTATAACTATTACTAAAATATATACATGTATATATTTCCAAACAAAATATTTCTTCTAAGCCTCCCACTCTACCTTTAAGACCAAGGCTTATCTAAAATGATAATCAGAAGTGAGATGGGGAGTCATCAGTAGATAAGAGACAAAACTGAATAAAACAAAACTATCCCAAAAGCATGAAAAAGTGGTCCATTAAAATGACAATGCCAATGACAAGTAGAGAGATCTTTGTCTTGCAAGCTACTTGGCAACCCTGCTGGTGCCACATAAAAAGCACCTGTGCTGATGCTGAGTAAAAAGCATCTAGTACACTCCTTAAAATGGTTGACATTAAGAAGGGACTCCAACCATAGAAACCATACTAAAACAGAGAATTGGAGCCTGGTGCAGCTCTCCAGCTTGCCAGTTCCTGTCAAATCATCCGTCCCATGCTAACAAAGATAACGGACCTTAAATGATGATGATGTATGATCAGAGTTGACCAAGGGCTCGCAGCCATTGTACCTTCCTATTCCCTAACGATTTCCCTTGTACTAGACATAAAGCCAATTTACTGCAGGAGAGGAATAAGAACATTAAATCAACCAAATTGCCTGTAACCTAGTTTCTTAACTCCAAAGAGCTGGAAGCAGACCCTAGTAAGATTTGAACCTGGTGCAGTGAAGCAGTTAGTCAGATAAGTCACTGTAAATAACCCTTTTGACTTCTCATCACAACAGCAATAATAATTTCTAACTTTGGCACAATGGCACACAGGGAAGAAGTATAATCAATTGGGTCAACTCATTTGCTCCTTATTTTATTGACCATCCTTCAGCTCAGGATTTCGTCTTAGAAAACAGAGATCATCATCATTTAATGTCTGTTTTCCATACTGGCATGGGTTGGATGATTTGACATGGAGCCCGTCAGCTGGGGAACTGTCCAGACTCCAATTGTCTGTTGTGGCATGATTTCTATGATTGATGCCCTTCCTAACACTAACCACTTTACAGAGCATGTTAGGTGCTTTACACTGCACTGGCAGGAGTACATTTTATATGGCATCAGCACCTGTAAAGAACAAGCCTGTATATATGGATAACAGCGATTTTACTTAGCTTGGAGTGTCTTCTCAAGTACAGCAAATCACCACAACTCCCGGTCCCTTGTTGCTTCTTCAGTGAGACCCAACATCTGAAGATCCTTTGTCATCACTTCATCAGGGATATGCAACTAAATA
Organism: Octopus bimaculoides; assembly: GCF_046866305.1. NCBI lineage: Eukaryota > Metazoa > Mollusca > Cephalopoda > Octopoda > Octopodidae > Octopus > Octopus bimaculoides. The sequence goes on along the minus strand of NC_142930.1, from coordinate 31,370,410 downwards.
CTAAAAGACATCTTTGACTCAAGTTTCCACAAGGAATGATGTAATAGTGACTTATTTTACTTCAGTACACAGCCACATATGTGAAGGAATAAATTAACTGCATTATATTTCGAGCGGGATCGTTGCCAGTGCCCCTAGACTGGCTCATGTGCGGGCGACACATGAAATCTTTTGAGCGGGATCGTTGCCAGTGCCCCTGGACTGGCTCATGTGCGGGCGACACATGAATTCTTTTGAGCGAGATCGTTGCCGGTGCCCCTGGACTGGCTCTTGTGCGGGTGACACATGAGGTTTTTTTCGAGCGAGATCGTTGCCGGTGCCCCTGGACTGGCTCTTGTGCGGGTGACACATGAGGTTTTTTCCGAGCGAGATCGTTGCCGGTGCCCCTGGGCTGGCTCTTGTGCGGGTGAAACATGAGGTTTTCGAGCGAGATCGTTGCCGGTGCCCCTGGACTGGCTCATGTGCGGGCGACACATGAAATCTTTCAAGCGGGATCGTTGCCAGTGCCCCTGGACTGGCTCATGTGTGGGCGACACATGAAACTTTTCGAGCAGGATCATTGCCAGTGCACCTGGACTGTCTCATGTGCGGGCAACACATGAAATATTTCAAGCGAGATCGTTGCCAGTGCCCCTGGACTGGCTCTTGTGCGGGTGACACATGAAATTATTCGAGTGAGTTCGTTGCCAGTGCCCCTGAACTGGCTCATGTGCGGGCGACACATGAAATCTTTCGAGCGGGATCGTAGCCAGTGCACCTGGACTGGCTCTTGTGCAGGTGACACATGAAATTATTCGAGTGAGTTTGTTGCCAGTGCCCCTGAACTGGCTCTTGTGTGGGACCGTCGTAGGATTTTCGTAGGATTTCGAGCGAGATCGTTGCCAGTGCCCTGGACTGGCTCATGTGCGGGCGACACATGAAATCTTTCGAGCGGGATCGTTGCCGGTGCCCCTGGACTGGATCATGTGCGGGTGACACATGAAATCTTTCGAGCGGGATCGTTGCCGGTGCCCCTGGATTGGCTCATGTGCGGGCGACACATGAAATCTTCCGAGCGGTATCGTTGCAGGTGCCCCTGGACTGGCTCTTGTGCGGGTGACACATGAAATAACTTCGAGCGAGATCGTTGCCGGTGCCCCTGAACTGGCTCTTGTGTGGGGTTGTTGTAGGATTTTCAAGCGAGATCATTGCCGGTGCCCCTGGATTGGCTCTTGTGCGGGTGACACATGAGGTTTCTCAAGCGAGATGAGCGTGGCCGTTGCCAGTACCGCCTGACTGGCCTTCGTGCGGGTGACACGTAAAAGCACCCACTACACTCTCTGAGTGGTTGGAAGGGCATCCAGGAAGGGCATCCAGCTGTAGAAACTCTGCCAAATCAGATTGGAGCCTGGTGTAGCCATCTGGTTTCACCAGTCCTCAGTCAAATCGTCCAACCCATGCTAGCATGGAAAGCGGACGTTAAACGACAACGACGATATTATAGGTACTAATTTCATCAACTTGCATATATTTGAATTCAGAATGAAATGGGATGGAGTTAAATGCTGCAAAGATTTTATTTCAATGTTCTATAAATGTGCTGTTCCATTGCTTCATATCACAACTCATATATATATATAATGGACTTTCGAGCGAGATCGTTGCCAGTGCCCCTAGACTAGCTCTTGTGCAGGTGTCACATAAAATACACCATTCTGAGCGTGGCCATTGCCAGTACCGCCTGACTGGCCTTCGTACCGGTGACACGTAAAAGCACCCACTACACTCTCTGAGTGGTTGGTGTTAGGAAGGGTATCCAGCTGTAGAAACTCTGCTAAATGATGTGCGTGAGAAGACCCGGCAAGCCAAGTGAGACCTAAATCTAAGGCCTCAGCCAGTTCACTTATGCATACCTTCCTTCATTGGACACTAAACTCCACTTGCAAAGACCTGTTGAGGCAAGTGAAATCGAAATCGAGTTAAATTCGACGTCAGGCGCCCATGCCAACGTCGTCTCCCTCATTGGACATGAAACTCAGCTTGCGAAGACTTATTGGGGCAAGCGAAAGTGAAATTGTGATGGCACCTGTGCCCAGCGTCACCTTTCTGGCACTTGTGCCCACGCCATGTGTAAGGACTTTCGAGCGAGATCGTTGCCAGTGCCCCTGGACTGGCTCTTGTGCAGGTGGCACATAAAATACACCATTTTGAGCGTGGCCGTTGCCAGTACCGCCTGACTGGCCTTCGTGCCGGTGGCACGTAAAAAGCACCCACTACACTCTCTGAGTGGTTGGCATTAGGAAGGGCATCCAGCTGTAGAAACTCTGCCAAATCAGATTGGAGCCTGGTGTAGCCATCTGGTTTCACCAATCCTCAGTCAAATCGTCCAACCCATGCTAGCATGGAAAGCGGACGTTAAACGACGACGATGATGATGATGATATATAGTTGGTAACAAAACAATAAAGAACTCAAGCATATCCACATTTTCATATCCTGAAAAATGAAGTGCCTGTCACTTACTGCTATTAGTAATATAAGTAGTTTATAAGTTATTGTAACCACTTTAGAGGTTAATATAAATTAACAAAGATCATGACTTTCACGAGAGTTTGTATTTTTTCAAAGCAGTGTATTGTGTAGCTGTTGTAATAAGCAATATTGGATATAGCTTGGAAGTGGGTGCTTTCAAAAATAAGTCATAAACATGACATGTAATTAGTCATAAACTTAAACGAAAAATAGATATCTGTTGAAAAGTGTGCCGGAGTTGTTGATTTCAAGGGCTTAAATACAACAACAAGAAAAAAAGCATTCACAAATATTTAATAACGCTAATGATGTCTCATACTGGCTTATGGCCACAAATTTATAGGAGGAGAGATATAATCAACTGAGTTAAATCCAGTGCATTTTTGGCACTTAAATTGTAGTAGGACAAAACAAAATTCAACAAAATGTTTCTGACTCTTATTTTCTACCACTGCAAATCAAAGCAATAACTATGGTCTTGTACTTTTAATCTGCACAAAATGTGAATTTATCAAAGTTAAAATTATTGGTGATGAGCCCCCTCCCCCGACCCATTAGCTTTAATAGAGCAAACTTATGACCAAAAACATCAGACATGCTCATTCCATATTTTCTCTTTTTTTCCCTTTTTCTTCTTTTCAAATATAGAGTGCTCTGGGTGACATTAGCCAAAGCAGCTTTTTGAAGATGTCAAGCATGATCTGAGGGAAATTTTGTTGCTATTTCTACCAGTCTGAATGATCGCATAAAGGTTCCTTTGTTGGTTTGTGATTTTTATTCATGCTGATGGTGAGTGGTATATTGGTAAAATAGCAAAACACTGGACTAAATATCTTATAGTATTTATTTGTCCTTCAACTTTGCCTTTCTTCCACACAAAATCAATAAAGTACTAGTAATATATTGGGAACACCTTAAAAGAACTACATTTTTCGTTTACAAATTGATGACCTGGTTCAAATTTTAGCTGTTACCATTATTGCTGGAGAATGTCAATCATCTCTGCTTGAGTAGAAATAAACAGTAATATCATATTTAATGATCTCCTACTTAACAACACACTGCTTTAAAGATATTTTTAAAATAAATTAAAAATTAAAACTAAAATACTTAATTGCACAAAAATGCTAAACATTTATAAGGATTGCTTTTAAAGTTAAATTATCAAAATATATCTTGATAATGTGCTTGTGAATGTCTTGTTCATTCAATCATTCAGTTAACTTGTATGTTGACATTTTGTGCGCATATTGTTTTTTCATTCTCGCTGCTACTCATTTGTCTTAAAACTTTTGAATTAATTCATTTTGAATTGATTCAACATAATGAAAAATCTGAAGATATAACAATGGAAACTCTTACATCTTTCACTGAGAGCAAATGAGATCTTTGAAGCTCAAAAATTCAAATTTCAAATGAAGTAGAAAAGTTATTGCAGATCTAAATATATTTCACATGAGCTATCATGAAATTTTTAAGGAAAAGGAAAAGACTGTAGTGGAAACAAGGAGCTCTTAGCACATTTATAAAGAAAAAGAAACTGCTACTTCAAGTAAATTAAATATGAGCAGCAAAGCAACATTGAGTGTTGAACTAAAAACAAGAGCATACAAACATGAAGAGATACTCTTTACTCTTTTACTTGTTTCAGTCATTTGACTGCAGCCATGCTGGAGCACCACCTTTAGTCAAGCAAATCAACCCCAGGACTTATTCTTTGGAAGCCTAGTACTTATTCTACTGGTCTCTTTTGCCGAACCACTAAGTTACAGGGACATAAACACACCAGCATCGGTTGTCAAGCAATGTTGGGGGACAAACACACACACACACACATACATACATATATATATATATATATATATATATATATATATATGCATATATACGACGGGTTTCTTTCAGTTTCCATCTACCAAATCCACTCACAAGGCTTTGGTTGGACCGAGGCTATAGTAGAAGACACTTGCCCAAGGTGCCACGCAGTGGGACTGAACCCAGAACCATGTGGTTGGTAAGCAAGCTACTTACCACACAGCCAAAAATTTTAAATATAATTGATTGTTTATTATTTGTAAATGAGCTATTCAATCAAATCATTAGTTAACATTAAATTGTTTTATTACTTTCTTATTTTACACTAAAAATTTCTCATGACCAATCTCAGCAAGATTAGTGAATTTGTCTCATTTATTTCTCATTTAACAACTAGACATTTGAAACTATCTGAATCATTAAGTAGAAATACTCCTATACACAATGGTAAATAACTGATCATCGAGTTTGATTAAATCAACAATTTTAGCAGTTGGCACCACCCCCCTTTTTTTTTTGAGAGGTCTGATATGCTACTTCAAAGGCACTTGGTAGATTGTGAAAGAATATTTTTGCCATTGAAAGAGAATTAACATTGAGCAGGTTGGCTGAATTTTGTTGAATGGTTCACTGTTATTAAAATAGTTGTGGTTGTGTATAGTCTCAGCCTGCTTCCTTGATGTGGGAATTGCAAATCAAATAGTTCTGAGCAAACAGTGTCTTGAATATGCAAATAGAGTGTCTAGAACATCACTTTGAAATTCAAGGATTTAAGACAAGTGGTTAAAGGCAATATAAATTTAAGATTAATTTTTCTGATGCATTAGTCTGTTTCAAACAGATGGTTGCAAAAAATCTCTGAGCCTAAATGGTGTTTAAGGACCAGGGATTCTTAGTTCTGGCTTCATAGCATTAAGAGAATGAATCTTTCCATTGAACTAAGGTTCTGTTATCAGATATTTGGTGTATTTCCCAATCAACTGTAAATAGACTGATAGGTAAAGGTTAAGGTGTGCTATCCAAACACATAACAATGCACCAACAGTACTCAAGATCACTGATAGCATACCCACAGCACCATTTGAAAATTATAAGTTGAAGTGGGAGTGACAATACTTAGGACTACATAAGTTGTGCAAATACATAATCCACAAGTACTATTACATACATTGCAGCAATGAAGCATACACGTGTACACACTTGCACACACACATTCCAACAAACGATAGTATCATATATGCTGCAATAAGTAATAGTGTCACATGTACACAGCTATCGGCTGTACAACCACATGATGACTGCGACACTGCTACAAACTGTAATTTATGACACACACACACAATACTGCAAGCAGAATTACCACAGACACTGCTTCAAGCATTATTATCACATGTACCACTGCTAAAAGTATTATGATAGTCACAAGCAACAGTAGAATACAGACAGTACTACTTACTTAGTACACACATACTTTACTAGCACATACACTACCAAAACTTGTATAACTATACATAGAATCATAAACTGTATTATCAAACACTCTGTTACAGGTATCAACAAGCAATACTAACACATAATTCTGTCACTAGAAGGACTAGCAACCACAAACTCTACCAGCTGTACAATTGCATACACAGTAATGTACATACATTAATATAAGCTGTACTACAACATAAACTGCTGCAATAAATTCTAACATACACTTCTACAAGCAGCACTAGTACTTATACTGCCTCAAGCAATACTAACACACATATACTGCTACAAACAGTACTACCACATACAGTGCTACAAGCAATACTAACACACTTATTACCACAAGCAGTACTGCTACACACATATTACAGGCAACACACACACAAGTAGTACTACCACATATACTACCATAAGCAGTACTGCTACTACACACACTGCTACAATCAGTAATACCACACTTACTTCAACAACCTGTACAACTATATACAAACACACAAACCTCTACAAGCAGTATGTCTACACACAGTATGTTAGTGTCACCATCACACACCTCATATAGTATGTACTACTACTAAACACATGAACAGTTATAATGTATATAACAATATTACCTCCACATACAGCATCAGAAAGTACTAACACAAACACACACAGCATTAAACAATTCAACTATGCAGCACATCAACTAGTAATATGACACTAAAACATAAAAACAATGTTTTAAATAGCCACACACATACACACAGTATTTAGCAGTAGTACTATACTCATGTGTTGTTACACACACACATATGCACACTATATTTAACAATACTACTATACTTGTATACACACACTGTATCAAGTAATACTACCACATGTGTACTACTTTGGCATCTGTAATACTAACACACACACACACACACACTGCAGCAGTATTGCTACAAATAATCTGTATACTACTACCAAAACAAAAACCAGCTGCTTAAAACATTCTCTTTACATCATCATCATCACCACCAACAACAAAATCAACCCCACCACCAGATTCAGAAGTATACAAGAGAACACCTTGGTGCTGCTTTTATTGAAAAACCTAATCAATACGAAAGACAAAACACAGTTTAATACATGCATACAAACATGTACATGCATACAAACATGTACATGCACACACACACACACATAGATATAACAGCATAAACACACAATTGCACAAAATATAGGCAAAATGATGCAGTGATGCACTTTTAAAACTATATGCATTGCCCTATCACCCAACTCCCCAAATTTCACCTAAGCATAATGAATGCATCTTTCTCCCTTCTTCCACTAGCTTCTGTCACTCCCAACTCTCTTGCATCCACCTTCCTCTAGACCCTTTCCCGCTAAACAACTCTGCATCATCCCTTAAGAACACATCTTTTCTCATCCATGTTTTCCATCCCAACATCTCACCAGCAACTCTATAAATTGAAGCCATATCCTTACCAGTATAGGAGGGCCTAGGACGGCTTAAAGTACTGAATTTCCACAGCACACTGGCTAATAAAATAAGTACAGTTTGGTAACAACAGATTTAGCTCTATGTACAAAAAGTATAATGCATGAAACATGCATGATATGTAATGCTATATTGTAGTGAGTCATGGCTATTGATTAAGGGAGTATTACAGAGTTGAGTGTGATGTGCTGGATGTGTGAGGTTAACATTCAAAAGAAATGAAGGTGCAAGTAAGCTTAGAAATGGTTGGGTATTAAAGATGACATTTAATGTGTGTAGAAAATGTAGCATCAATAGTATTGATATGTAATGTTGATGGAAAACAAAAGGTGTATTTGACATTAGCCTGGGTAGTAAGTGATCTTGCATTTACATTTTAGATACACCCACCAAAAAACTCTCATTTATAGACTTCAAATTATAAAGAGATGAAGACAGCTTAACTGTATCTAAGGACATGAATAGGAAACATCTAATACAGGCATTTTAGATCTTTGGACTTAAAATAACTATCACAACCAACATCACTGGTGTAGATTTCTTCGATATTACACTAAATTTAGCCTCCAACCATCATAAACCTTTTTGAAAACTCAATGAGAAACTATCCTCCATAGACAACAGTTTTTACTACTTACCAAGAGTATTCAAAAATCTCAGTAAATAATGAGTGCGAGACTGTCCACTTCTTCATTTAGTAAGGAGGTGGTACCATACTACAACACAGCCCATGAAGCAAGAAGAATCAAAGCATTAAATATGCATACAAAATGCCCTACCTAACTCTTACAGAACACTACAAAATAGTGCTTGCATAAAAGGCAACATTGGGTGATGAGGTCAGTTTCCACAACAAACCATCCTGGCACTTCATGCCTTTGAAGCTGTGTGGAATAAGTTATCTCCATCTGAAAAGGGTCAGCACTAGGGAGGGCATCTGGCTGTAAGATATTGCTCCAAATAACATTTGTCCAACCCAGCAAGCATAGAAAAACCAATGTTAAATGAACATATAGGTGTGTGTGTGTAAAATATTACATTAAGAAAGTTACGAAGCAGCTGTAATCATATGGAAGCCACCTCTCCTGCTCTTGACTTTATGTTTTGTTTGACTGTATACATACATTTACTTATCTGTTCACTTCACTTCCTTCATTTATGTTACCATATTTTGATGACATTTAATTTGATTTTAAAGTTAGATGCTCTTCTTATTGCCACTTATCATCTTTGAAAACAAAGTAACTGGTCATAATACAAATAAAGAGAGTTAACATCCCTCACCTGTTTTCAAGCAAGGTGTTATTTCTTCCCTGGCCAGGTGTATTAAATTACATTATATACAGGGTGTTCAGGCTATTTGACAACTGAAGGTTGCTACAGGAAGGCTATATGCAAGGCAGCAGGATCCATACTTCTTGCTAGTCAGAAATAGTTGACAGAGAATTTTGACAACTTCACCAGCTCCAGTTTCTGGCCTCCTAATCCCCTCATTTGAAATCCCATTGATTACTAATGTGTGATGCCTAGTTGAGAAAGACAATAACCACTCTGCCTGGAACATCAAGGCTGAGCTGGTGACCAAGATCAAGGAGGTGTTGAAGATTTTCTCAGGGACACAGTGAGGAAGGCATGTGCAGATTCCACATGTCTTGAGGCCATGGTGGATGCTGAGGGTAGCTGCTTTTAGTAGATTGTTATCTCCCAGCCATAATTTACTTGATATTTTTTATATTTTAAGAAATACTTTTGTTTTTGGATGGGATATTGTTTTCTTTCCCTTTTAAGCAAACTGTCAAATTTAGCCTGAACACTATGTATATAAACCTGATTGTACAACCCACAATTAAAAATAGAACTCAATATTAGTAACAGAATCTGTTAAATTTATTCAAACTTTCATTAAAAACTTCGTGTTTCAGTTATTTTACCCCTTCAGAAGAAACTACAGTTGCTAAATTTATAAACCTCCTGTATATCATTTATTAGAATCAAAATTTGTGAGAAGCAAAGAAAAATGAAAAATAAAAGAAATGGGGAAAGGAAGAGTAAAGGACAATTAGCAAAAAAAAAGGCTATGTTGACTTATGAAATCAAGAGATGGAAGAGACTTATATAAAGCAATATGTGGTTTTGGATCAAATGTAAAATTTCGTTTTATAATCAGGTGATTCATTGTTAAATTTTAATCTCAGGTAGGAAGAAATGGAGGAAGGGAGATAATAGAGATAACATGACATCCAAAATCATTTTGAAAGTAAACCAGTGTCTACTTTATTGACTAAAGAGAAAGTTAGAAAGATGTGAAGTTTTTATTAATAAAATCAATTAATTATATCAGATAGTCTAAAGGAAACTGCAGAGTAGCTAAAATAAAGGAAATCAAATAATTACACAAGTATATATGTATATATGGCAGTGTGATTAAGATGTTTGCTTTTCAACCACTTGGTTTGAGTTCAGTCCCACTGCACAGCGCCTTGGGCAACAGTCTTCTACTATAGCACTGAGCCAACCAAAACCTTATTAGTGGATCCAATAGATAGAAACTGAAAAGATTGATGTTTGTTTGTGTGTGTGTATTTACATCTGTGATCGATTGCATGAAAATTGCAGCAGATGATATTGTCAGTGTGCCTGTCAACAAATCAGTCATTTCATGCCTCAAAGACATGTGAAGTAAGAGATCCCTTACTTGAAAAAATAAGCAAAGGTTAGCATCAGGAAGGGATTTGGCTGTAAAACAATGTCTCAAATAACATTCTGCATATAACAATGCAAGATGGGGAAAATGGACATAAAATATACTAATATATATATATATATATATATATATATATATATATATGTATTTGTTATAAATAATCCTTTAATGTATCTGGACATATTGTCAGTGATATTCCTTGGGATGAATGGGTGTTTTCAATCTTTCAACAATTAAACACCTTCAGCCAGGTGACTCAGCTAGGGTTGATTAAGCCCCAACTTGTATCCTGTTAGCAATATACTTTTCAGGGTTCACAACCCTTCTGATCTACACAGCCATTATGAAGCAACCTCTGCCGCTTCCATAGTCAACTTGATAGCCTTTCGCCAACTGGCCCCTGTGATGCTTAGCACTTTGTAGGCTCTACAGAAGAACCGGCCAGCAAACACTCTAAATCCCACCTCCATGGGATCACACTGTGTTTACCATCCATTGTTTCAGCATAACTCCACCAGCTCAATATATTTCATTCTCTTTCGTTCATCACACCCTCAATATGGTCCTCTCAGGGAATGAGAAGTGTTAACCGAGCCACCAGTGATGTTGAAGCCAACAGTTTCTGGAAAGTTTGGTTGCTTCCTTAATCTGACTTTCAGTTATCTAGTCTTGTGACATTGCTATTAGCAGCTGGCATCATCCCCACATTAGCCTTTGTAAATGAAATAGTCTGTTCTGTTAGGTAGAGGCACCTACAAAGACAAATTCCACTGCAGCTGGTGTCTGTTATGTCCCTCAGGATCTGGTCAGGCCTCCAGCAGCAGCCTTGCAGTGAAAGTTTTTGGACAGCTACTGAAGATGTACTCTAGAGGCCCTCTCCTCAGATGCAGGGGGAAAACTGGTGGCTCCACTCTTGCCCAGCAGAACAAGTGTGTGTGTGTGTGTTTGTATGCACATACACACACAGACACATACATATTCATACACATATGTAGTCACACAAATATGTAGAATCTATAGAATAATATGCATCTCAAAGAGTGGTGTTTCTCTTCAGGGCCAGAAAATATTTCAGCCCCAACAATTGCTGACATTCTACAAAACTTATGGCACTCGCAATGAAGCATTGTTCTCACATCTGGGAGTCATGCACACAGACATCTTAGATGACATCAACAGAAAAGCATTTAGCTGATTGGTATTAAATCACTCACAGATAAGCTCCAGCGTCTTCCTCCTCTCTCCACCTCTCATCCCCCTTGCAATGTCCAATCCCTCCATGTTCCACACTAACCCCTACGTCCTTCTCCCATAGAATATTGGTCCTCTAAAATATCACTGCTCATGTCTTTCCTGCAAGTGTTGACTTTCAACAGTTTAAACAGAGCATTAACAGCATCAGATTCAACTGGTCTCAGAGAGCTTACAAACGTCATGAATGCTCTCCCTTCCTCCAGGCTCATCAAGTATAAAATAAACATTAGATAAATATATAAATACTTACAGAAACACACAAATTAACAGCTACTATGATTAATATCTCAAGAGATACAAAATATGAAATAAATACAGAAGTAAAAAACACTAAAAAGTAAAAAATGAAAAAATAAAGGTGCTAAGTTACTTCACTTATTCTCAAAACCTACAATATATAATATAATATTAAGAATAAAGATTGTAGTAATCTTAATCATCATCATCATCATCATCGTTTAACGTCCGCTTTCCATGCTAGCATGGGTTGGACGATTTGACTGAGGACTGGTGAAACCGGATGGCAACACCAGGCTCCAGTCTGATTTGGCAGAGTTTCTACAGCTGGATGCCCTTCCTAACGCCAACCACTCAGAGAGTGTAGTGGGTGCTTTTACGTGTCACCCGCACGAAAACGGCCACGCTCGAAATGGTGTCTTTTATGTGCCACCCGCACAAGCCAGTCCAGGGGCACTGGCAACGATCTCGCTCGAAAATCCTACAGGAGCCAGTCAGGCGGTACTGGCAACGGCCACGCTCAAAATGGTGCATCTCATGTGCCACCCGCACAAGAACCAGTCCAGGGGCACTGGCAACGATCTTACTTGGCTTGCCGGGTCTTCTCACGCACAGCCCATTTCCAAAGGTCTCGGTCCGTAGTCATCGCCTCGGTGAGGCCCAATGTACGAAGGTCTTGCCTCACCACCTCAGCCCAGGTCTTCCTGGGCCTACCTCTTCCACGGGTTCCCTCAACTGTTAGGGTGTGGCACTTTTTCACGCAGCTATCCTCCTCCATTCTCACCACATGTCCATACCAGCGCAATCGTCTCTCTTGCACGCCACAACTGATGCTTCTAATGTTCAGCTTTTCTCTCAAGATACTTACACTCTGACGGGTATTCACATTGACATTACACATCCAACGGAGCATACTGGCTTCATTCCTTGCGAGCTTACGTATGTCCTCAGCAGTTACAGCCCATGTTTCACTGCCATGTAGCATGGTTGTTCGTACGCATGCGTCATACAGTCTGCCTTTTACTCTGAGTGAGAGTCCCTTTGTCGCCAGCAGGGGTAAGAGCTCTCTAAACTTTGCCCAGGCTATTCTTATTCTAGCAGCTACACTTTCAGCGCACCCACCCCCACTACTAACTTGGTCGCCCAGATAGCGGAAGCTATCGACTACCTCTAGTTTTTCACCCTGGAATGAGATAGAAGTTGTTTCCTGTTTGTTTGCAGTCTTTATTGCACCTGAACATCTGCCACAAACAAAAACTAACTTGCTAGTTAACCTGCCTTTGATGTTGCTGCACCTCTTATGTGTCCATAGCTTGCACCGGGTACATCTTATAGAGTTACTACCTACTCCTTTTCTACATACTGAGCAGGGCCATCTACCTGAAGGGGTTTGTGTTTTATCTACCTTCCTACTTATTAGGATTTTGGTTTTAGCTAGGTTGACTCTAAGGCCCTTCAGTTCTAGACCTTGCTTCCACACCTGAAACTTCTCCTCTAGTTCTGATAGTGACTCCGCAATTAGGGCAAGGTCATCAGCATAGAGGAGCTCCCAGGGGCAACCTGTCTTGAACTCCTCTGTGATTGCCTGGAGGACTATGGTAAATAATAGGGGGCTGAGGACGGAACCTTGGTGGACCCCTACCTCTACCCGGAATTCAATGATTTAAAATTTTACTACAAGGCCAGCAACTTTAGGGAAAAGGATAAGTCAAATATATCGACCCTAGTGCTCAACTGGTACTTATTTTACTGGCCTCAAAGTAGTGGAAAAACAAAGCTAACTTGGTAGAATTTGAATTTGGAATGTAAAGAAGCAGAAAAGATGCTGCTAAACATGCTAATGATTCTTCCAGCTTGCCACCTTAATAATGATAATAATAATAAGAAGAAATGGGTAGAAGTAAACTAGAAACTCACAATGCATAAAATGCATCACCATAAAAGTAGTATCAATAAACTCTATTTACTAAGAAGGGAAGAAGACAGTATATTGTTAAATGCAACAGACATCACAAATCCTAAATTTGAAAACTTATGTTGCACATAGTGTGGAAAGGCTACTGCCAGCAGCTATAAATATCATTGAAACAGAAAGAGATTTTAAAAATTGAAAGAAGAATGATGAGCTAAATAGCTGGAAAGAGAAGAACAATGGTTGTAAATAATAAATGGAAACTAAAAATGAGGAACTGAATTGCTAATTATAGGTGCTGAGGAATAAGCTACTGGAATGAATTTGATACAGACAAAATGTGTAGAACTCAGACAGGACAGCAAATGCAGAATGTGTAGAGAAGGGGATGAAGTATTAACTATTTTTTAAGTGAGTGCAGTAAGCTAATACAAATGTAGATATGACTGTGGCAGTAAAAGAGTGACTGGAATGTTAGTCAAGTCTGTAGATTTCAAGTAACAGAAAAGTGGTATGAACACAAACCACACATTGCCATGGTGAATGATAATTACCAAATTTTATGAAATTTCTCCATAAAGAATGATCACTGAATAAAGGAGACTAGAAATGAATGTAAAGAACAGAAAAACAATGTAAAGTCATTGTCTTTGCAATTTCATATGACAGTAGAGTGGATATCGAGGTAAAAAAAGGATAGTAAGAAAAATGCTTAATATAGTTATCTTCATCATCATCATCATTTAACATCTATTTTCTATGCTGGCATAGGATAAGAAGAAATTAGATTTGGGGCCAAGTGTAAGGCATAGGTTAAAAGTTGTAGAGATGTACTGAGCATATAAAAATGAATAGAGCAAGGTTAAAGAGAGAATACATATATATAAAATAGCCAATGCATTCAAGAATAAATAGATACATACATTCATTAGAAATATGTTTCTATAATTAAGATTGGGTAAGTAAAAGTAAACTGGAAGAGACGAACATGCACAGGTATTAAATTTTTCAGAACATACAAAACTATAAAATTAATTGTAGAATAAGAGATATACTCAATAACTAAATGAGTATATCTGTAGGTGTTCAATAGCTAAATAGTTTTAGGCTTCATGCGAAATTAGAAATGCAAGTATTGGTACATATATATCTCAGATGATTATCTATCAAGAATAAAAGACATGTTGAGAATATTTGTAGGTTTTGAAAATTTTTGTGTTTGTAAGTTCAATAAATAATGTAGCCTTGGCAAAGATAATTTCATATACTTCTGCAGTACAAATGTTATAGGATTTTTTATTTCTTATGTAAGATATGGCTGTGGTGAGAATTTTCCAACTTAAATTGTAAGCTTTATATTTATTCTTTAATTCCTGAATATAATTTGAAAGTGAAGTGACATTACCTCTAGGGAAGTTTCTAAATGAATGGGGATGTTGATTGTAGTGAGATTTGAAAGGATTAGCAGCAACACTAATGCAGGTTTTAGTGGAGTTAGCTGTTTCAGCATTAATCACAGCACTCATTTAATTTTACTCTACATTAGCCATTTACTGGTAAATCAACCAAGTCATTTGTGAGTTAAGCAGTTTAACTACAGATCCAACCTGCTGCCAACTGTGATAATATATGATCCTCCAAACTCTTAGTTGCTACTATGCTATTGATTCCAATGTCTATTGTCTTTTTCTCTGGGTAGAGATGAAGCCTAAGAATTGCAGAAGACAGATAATAATTCATTGTATAAACTCATAGACTGAAGTATCTTGTGCTACAACGCAACAAAACTTTAAAGAATAGACTCATCATCATCATCATTGTTTAATGTCTGCTTAAACGATGACGATAATGATAAGTCTATTCGTTAAAGTTTTGTTGTGTTGTAGCACAAGATACTTCAATCTATGAGTATATACAATGAATTATTATGTCTTCTGCAAATCTTAGGCTTCATCTCATCCTAAAATATAGGCAGACTAATACCTTGACTACTCTGTATCATGATGATAAAATAGGTTTACAACTTATAGTCATATTGTTGTTACATAATTCTTTTTATATTTTTCTTTATATTTATGATAGCTACCATCAGAAGGTGTTATGATCTGCAGAAGTTTATCCCAGTTTTCAAAGTAGCAAGATATAGAAAGATATTTCACTGTCTGGGCTATTCTACAGCAAGTTTTGCGTATTTGAGCTCAACACTACAGGTTAATGAAATATCTACTAATTACAATAGGGGTAGAGTATTGTTCCTCTGTTTTCACACAAGGGGTAGAGTATTGTTTCTCTGTTTTTACTTAAGGTATATACCTTAAGTAAAAACAGAGGAACAATACTCTATCCCTTGTGAACTGAACTGATAAGAGTTGGCCTACTGGGTGCATTTTAGCAAACACGACAAGGTTCCAGTGACAGAATATCAATGCTTGTTCTTTTGGTTACTAGTCTGGCCATCTACTGAATCAGCTGACAATAACTACATAATTTAAAAGGCATGACTAACACAGAAAAAATATAACAATAGGCACATTTACAAAAAGAAATGTTAAAATATGAAATAAATAAATAACAAATAAAGTCCCATGTCAGAGTAAATGCTAAATACATCCATGTTTATATTTTGCAGATAATGCACAGCATCCCACACAATCTCTCTCTCCAGACTGATTATCTTTGTCTTACCACTGCACAACCAAACCATAATGTACTTTCTATTCAGATATAGTCCTTTATTTTCTTTTATTTGCATTGCATATTCCATGCACTCACAACACACAAGAACAACAGCAACACCAACAGCTGCATCAATAGACGAATAGTAAATGCCTTATCCTACACTCCTTATGACATGCAATCTACATGACAAATCAATAAACAAGCTTTCAATCCACACAACAGTCTATTGAGGCAAATACAATGTTAAGTGTGAGAAAAGGGATGGTGAAAAGTGAAGAGTTGAAGATGATGATGGTGATGATTGAAACATGAAAACTACAGACTGAATTGAGAAGTGTAGGGAATACAAAAAGATGAAGAAAAAATATAAAATAGGGAGATAACAAATAAATTTTTGTAAAGTGATTATACAAAACAGAGTAAATACATAAGAAACTTTGAGATTATTATAGAGAAGGAATATAAAAAACTATAGGGAGTGGCTGTGTGGTAAGAAGCTTGCTTCCCAACCAAATGGTTCCAGATTCAGTCCCACTGTGAGGCACCATGGGCAAGTTTCTTCTACTATAGCCTTAAGCCAACCAAAGCCTTATGAGTGGATTTGGTAGACGGAAACTGAAAGAAGCCTGTTATTTATATATATATATATATATATATATATATATATATATATATATATATATATATATATATATGTGTGTGTGTGTGTATGTATATATATATATATATATATATATATATATACATAGAGGTTATGAGAAGTGATGGTGTCAATAAGAACCAAAGGTGTCAGGTAATGCTGAGTAAGTGCTATGGATAGACCATAGTTAAGCTCCAGGTTCGGTGATTATGCGAATGAATGAGTCCAATGTAGGTCATATATCAGCATGTGTATATATATAAAAAAATTTTTTTCAGAATGAGATAAAAAACCAAGGCTGTGAAGATTTTAGAGCATTTATAAATAGAAGGTCTTACAGCTGTTTCCAGGATATTTTCTATATCCCTTCATCGGAGATGGTGTGAGAAGATGGTTAAGCAATAGTTAATTTAGATAAGATATGAAAGAGAGTGAAGTGGAGGAATGAAAATAGATGTGAGATATGCAGGGATATTGCATTTGTAGATCTATTATCGAAGCAGAATGGTATACCCATAAGTTTCAAATACCTTGCGAGTAAATTCCAATAGTATTTAAAATTGGTCATTCCAAGTATAGAGTTTGTACACAGTGCTATTGAATCGAGGGTTTATTTAAAGTCAGAAATCAAAAATTATGACCAATAAGTGAAATGAAATGGCTTAACTGAAAATCAAACTAATATCACAGACTTGGCTTGTCATTAATCAACCACCACCCAGGATACACTCAGTCTGAAAAAAGGGACAGGGGATGGCCATGATAAATGCATGAGTTGGGAAATTTTTGATCATAGGTCTGCTCTATCAGGGCTGATCTTTGGAAATCCTGTTTGGTGATTATTAAAGGTTTCATGTAAACATATCAGGATGGCTCTATGTAAGAATATCAAGAGCTAGTCAAATTAGTAAAGCATGTCCCTCACCAAGCTCTAAAGTCAGAAATCAAAAATTATGACTAATAAGTGAAATGAAATGGCTTAACTGAAAATCAAACTCATATCACAGACTTGGCTTGTCATTAATTAACGCACCCCCCCCCCCATGATATTCACCTAACCAGACTGATAAATTGCTTGAAGTTGAAGAATCACTTAAATTTGATGATGGTTTAGATTCAAAAACTGCTTCAAACTTTAGTAATTGTAGATTCTTTACAAATGAGATATTTCAATGATGCCCGTTCATACTTTCACTCTTTTTAAAACCCTTTTGTTACCATATTTCTGTCAAAATACACTCAATTAATTTTGAAAATCCCAAAGTATTTGATAACATAACTTATCATTATTAAGCTGGTGTTTGAAGCACAAATTAACATGAAATTTCATTGAAAGTTATAGTTTAGATCACTTTAAAACAGAAAGCTTCTATCATGGAATGGTCTCAGGTAGGCTGGTTTGATACCTTCCTCTCCAGCCTTCCTTTCTCTTTTTAAAAAGTAGCACTTTTTTTTATCTATTTACCTGGGGATAGAAAGAAAAAATAGTGTAGTTATTAACCTAATAATTAATTTCTTCTGAACTGGCACTTTGAAAGATAACAGAGTAAGAAAAGATGAAAGTTGCTTCCTGCTGTTAGCCTTTAGCCCTCTAATAAAAATACAGGGAAACTGTATGGAGTCAATTAAGGGATGAGATACCACAAAGCTTTATGCTCTGTAAAAGTTTGAGACAGTTTTAGAATTCAATTTGCATTTGACTGCTTCCCTCAAATTCCTTCTTGATCTAATCCTGGGATTATTATAATCAGTTTGCAATTAATACTAGTATGAAAGTTTTAATATTCATTTACACTGATTGTATACTTATAAGATTTAATGGATTATTTCCCTTCTTTATGAACTAAATGCATTTATACCAATGCTATTATCAATTACAAGTGCTTATGTAGAAATGATGGTTGATAAATCTTTTCATGAATACATTTGTGGTGGGTGGGGGAATTTTGTCTGGCATCTTTACTTTCCAGACAGAAAAATCTTTTTTTTTTTTTTTTTACATTGCAATAAATCAGAATTGCTACACCCAAAAATACTGTTTGGAATTGGCTGCTCGACCAAACCATTTTTAGCTATGCTAGTGCAACAGAGGAACAAGCCATTGAAATCAACAACAGTGGGATATGAAAACAAGGAAGACAGCTAGACAAAGAAGTATAGTCACTGAGATGCTGAAGATATCTAGCAAGGAAAGTCACATGCTTGTCATTCACAGTCAATCAGGTAGTAAAAGGTGTCAGATCCAATGACTGGCAGAGCTAAGGGTATGCACTAAAGAGAGAGGACTTGAGTCATCAAACTGATGGACCAGGTTATGAAAGTTATGGAAAGAGTTATAGCACAAGTGATAAGCTGGGGTGATATGCAGTTTGGCTTTGTGCTGGGAGGTAATACTCTTGATGTGTTCTTCCTAGTGAGGAGACTATCAGAGAAGTACTTGGTCAAGAGTAATTCCCTATATCTAACATTCATTGATCTGGAGAAGGCTTTGACGGGGTTACACAGTATGTAGTTTGATAGTTGCTAAAGAAACAAGAATGCAGAAAAAAAGGATTGTAAGAGCTGCACAAATGATGAACAAAGGTGCAGTCAATAAAGTGAGAATCAGCAATTGGGTTAACAGGGAATATAGTGTGCAAGCTGAGGTCCATCAGATGTCAGTTCTTAGTCTCATTCCTGTTTATTAACATCCATCAATCCATAATTGAAGGATCTAAGACAGACTATTAGAGGGAAATATCATACACTGATGATCTACTTCTTATAATTGAACCTTAGAAAAGAATTTCCAGGCCAGGAAACCTAGAATTGAGAGGCTCCAAAGCAAAATTTTAGTAAGCAGGAAAGGATATAGGATTTCATTAGCATCAGGGGAATGGCTGTGCTTGGTATGTAGAAAAGGAGTTGGTAGGAATTCAATACAGTGTATACAATGTAAACTATAGACACACAAATAGTGTTGTAGGATCAGAGGTAGGCTAACAAAGAAGGTTTTGTATTCAGCAGTTTCATAGGAGTAGCCAGTAATAATAGTAGTAGAACATAATAGATTCTTCTAAATAGGCTCCCTAAAAATAGTTGATAGCTACCTAAGTAATCAAATTATTAGCAGAAGCAGGTTTTCTGAAAGAACAATGAATCTCAGGAATCTGTTATCTCAACTGGTACTTTAGGGTTTGTCTCTTAGAGAAAGGGGCAGATTATATGAAAGTAGTTTATGAAGTGCGATGTTGCAGATTAGTAAGACATGAGCCTTGAGCAGTGAGGATTTATGATGACTAGAAATAAATAAAGTGAGCATGTTTCTGTCAGATGTGTAATGTTATGGTGTATGAATGAGCTTGGGAGAAAATCTGGACATAAGAGGAAACGGTTGTAGTATCCAAGACAGAAAACTGAGCTTGTATGGGAATGAGTTGAGCATGAAAGGTGTCAGTTGTATAAGGAAGTGTTGCATACTCAAAATGAATGGAACCTGTGACAGAGGGTGACTTAAGAATTCGTAAGCTGAAGTAGTAAATACTGATCACAGAATGCTGAGCCACACAAAGGAGATGAAAAAGGACTATGACAAGTGGTGATGTGGTACCACAGAAGACCTGTCCACACATGCATCTGAGGCAAAATGAATGTTAAAATGGGATAGTATTGAAGAATGGGATGTGTAATGTATATTAGTTGTGTCGCTTATCCATTAAGTTTCTGTTAAATCTCCATCTATTGCCCCTCCCTTCATTATCATCTTATCTACTACCCACTCTCTTTCCTATTCACTACACCATGTCACCTCTTCCATGTCATCAAGAGACAGCTTTTCAAGTTTATCTCTATTAAACTTTCCATCTATCACCCTTCTGTACTGCTAACCATCACTTCCTCTCCCCATCTCCAGTCACTCATTATTGATATTCATCAGTCTCTCCCTTACTTTCACCCACCTCCAGCATTATCCATTTATAGCTCACTCTCCTTACTATCATAATACTACTATTGTTGTTCATCACACACATACACAGTATTCTCTCTCTACTCCCTGCTGTATCCCTTAACAACACCAAGCTGACATTTTGCTGCCACAAGCAGGGCTTTCTTCTCATTATCTTTAAACCACCAGCAGACAATAATAGCATCTCAAAAGCTTTTGCTCCACATATATCCATAACTCACTGCTTTTCTTTACATAAAATATGAACTGTGTCCCTACTACCAGCAATGAGGCTAACTGCAAGTCATTAGTTGTTAACAATAACTTCCAGAAACTTGCATAATACTTCCATAATCTCCCATGAACTTTATTCTTAATACTGGAATATATCTCACCAGGACAGTGGGAACTACTGGTCATCAGTTACTTCCAGCATAGCAAAAATTGTCAGTAATTGATTCAATTACTAACTACTAGCAGCCTTACACAATAGCATTCAGCAGTGGGTAGGAACCCCTATCTGCTACAACCATCAGTTGACAGCTACCAGTCCCACCACAAGATCTGAACAACCGGATTAGGATGGACCTTACTCATCATCCAATGACAATCAGCTTACATAGAAGCTATGAAAGTCTGGTCACTCAGAACTAAGCATATAAACAATCAATGGTGTTTTTTTCTTACATCTCTGAACCTTCAAGTAAAACAATTCTCTGTCAGCCTTTTGATACAAATATATATAAATACTACAAACATGTTGAACACCCTCTTTTTTCATTTGTACATCTGTGTGTCACTCTTTTATCAGTATTTACTATAAATATATAATGCCTCTCTCTCCTCATGATGACCAAATAATGAAGAAATACATAAGCTTTGTTAGTATGTGATGCACCACCCCATCTCTCTCTCTCTCTCTTATATTTAGCCCCCATTAATTTCACTTTCCCATCACAATACATGTTCCAGCTTTTACTTCCTCTCCCTCAGATACCCATCACCATCTCCCCTACTCCACACTTGTACCTTCTCTTACCAGCTAAAATAGCTCTACTATATTGCTACCCTCCTCTTTAGGTCACTTGTTGCTATACCTTACATTTTTACCACTGACCATTTAACAACTATCTATCACTTACTCTTTCTCATTACCCTCTACCATCACTGTCTCTTTACACCATGCCATTACTCCTTCCAGCACTATCTGTCCCTTCCCTACGTTCTTTTCCATACTGTCAGCCTAATCACACGGTCTCTCTCTTTACACTCTTGCTCTTTTCCTCCTTTTATTCTAATTTATATTCTGCAATTGCCCTCTCTTCTACTCACTATTAGCCACGGAATCCCATCCCGGAATGGAATCCCGTCTAAACAAAGACAATATAGAGCAGTAAGAGAACCCATTATGTTTCACAGGACACAAAGCAACATACTAGTGCTGGTGTCACAATAAAAATGTACCCAGTGCACTCTAAAAAGGTTTACAAACAAGTGCAGACAGTATAGGGTAGTGAAGCCCCAAGTATTGTCTTGTAGATGATATGAGAAACCTCTCTAGTACTGGTGCCACAATGAAATACACCCAGTACATTGTGCAAAAGGATTTTGTGTAAGAAAGAGTTTCTAAAAAACATGCCAAATTTGAAATGTTTGAGTGAGACATGGTTTCACAATCCAGCTTGGAGGACAATGTCTCTGAATAAGAACTGACTCAAACTGTTATGACCTATCCAACCAATACCTGCAGATGGGGTCAATCCAACTGTTCTTTGGTTGCATTAGCATTCATAGAGCTTGATTGGTTCTACAAATGGACCTCTGCTATGATTGGCAAGAAATCTGGATTTGATACCCTGGTCAAGGAGAAAGAAAGCTCCATATTTGTTGAGCATATGCTGCATTCTATGTCACCCAGCTTAGACCTCCAAAACAATATCAAAGAAAAGTAAAAAAAAAAAACAGTGATGCTAAAGTTGTGCAGTCAACTTAATTAATAGATGTGCACTGAATACTACAGTGGGATTGGAGTTGAACTTTGTGATTCAAGGTACCACACAGCTGTGGCTATGTGAAGAGGAACATCAGGATATAGTTGTTGAATTTCTTATGCATTAACAATTTTTTCTTGAAAAGAATTTTGAAGATGAATATTTTCTTGTTAGCCTGGGATATTTGGCTGATATTTCCAGTTTTCTCAATGATTTGATTATATTGGTATAAGATATGAGCATTGTTAGAACCAAAGGAAAGCTCGTGTTATTTAGAAGAAGTTATCAATTTGGAGTTGCTGTGTTGAAAGCAGTAACCTAGAGAAAAGTTTTGATGGAATGGTAAAACATTACCTGTTGAAATAAGTTAAGTAAGAAAAAAAGGGAGTGGGGAGTTCTAAGTGCTAATTTAATGAGTTACTTCTTAGATATTAATGATCTTAGCATGGAATATAGTTTCATCTAAACCTATAATGGGCAACAACAATCAAGCAAACAATGGTTTCACTGACTTCTACTAAAACCCAAGAAAGAAAGCTGATTTCAAAAAGGCTAGGCTGGATGTCAAGTAGTTCTGATGTAAGCCAATCACAGATTACGTTTACTTAGAAATGATGGCATTGCAAGATTTGGTTGCTTTCACAATTATATATCCCTAACACATTGGGCATCTTCTAAAGTGGTTACAGGTTAAACCAAGCCTTCTAAGTACTGAGATTCTAAGCACTAACAACACTGAGATTCCCTGAGAAATGTTTGTGCTGTAGATTATAGAAGAATTCTCACTTGAATTTAATGAGTAAGCATTCTTTTTGATTGAACAATTGCAATATGCTTTAAAAAATTTATATATATATATATATCATCATCATTGTTTAACATCCGCTTTCCATGCTAGCATGGGTTGGACGATTTGACTGAGGACTGCTGAACCAGGTGGCTACACCAGGCTCCAATCTGATTTGGCAGAATTTCTACAACTGGATGCCCTTCCCAATGCCAACCACTCAGAGAGTGTAGTGGGTACTTTTACGTGTCACTGACACGAAGGCCAGTCAGGCGGTACTGGCAACAGCCATGCTCAAAATGGTGTATTTTATGTGCCACCTGCACAGGAGCCAGTCCAGCGGCACTGGCAACGACTCGCTCGAATGTTTTTTCACTTGCCACTGGCACAAGTGCCAGTAAGGCGATGCTGGTAATGATCATGCTCAAATGGTGCTATTTATGTACCACTGGCACGGAAGTCAGACAGCTGCTCTGGCAATGATCACACTTGGACGATGCTCTTAGCACTCCATTGGTACAGGTGCCATCACAATTTTGATTTCACAACAGGTCTTCGCAAGCCAAGTTTAGTGTCTAATGAAGGAGAGGTTGGCATGGGTGCCAGTCGTTGAATTTGGTTCAATTTCGATTTCACTTGCCTCAACAGGTCTTCGCAAGCGGAGTTTAGTGTCCAAGGAAGGAAAGGTACGCATAAGTGGGCTGGCTACACCCCTGGCAGAGGCCTCAGATTATGGTCTCACTTGGCTTGCCAGATCTTCTCACACACAGCATATTTCCAAAGGTCTCAGTCACGAGTCATTGCCTCATTGAGGCCTAATGTTTGAAGGTCGTACTTCACCACCTCATCCCAGGTTTTCCTGGATCTACCTCTTCCACAGGTTCCCTCAACCGCTAGGGTATGGCACTTTTTCACACAGCTATCCTCATCCATTCTCGCCACATGACCATACCAGCGCAATCGTCTCTCTTGCACACCACAACTGATGCTTTTTAGGTTCAACTTTTCTCTCAAGGTACTTACACTCTGTTGAGTATGCACACTGACATTACACATCCATTGGCGCATACTGGCTTCATTCCTTGTGAGCTTATGCATGTCCTCAGCAGTCATGGCCCATGTTTCACTGCCATGTAGTATGGCTGTTCGTACACATGCGTCATACAGTCTGCCTTTTACTCTGAGCGAGAGGCCCTTTGTCACCAGCAGAGGTAAGAGCTCTCTGAACTTTGCCCAGGCTATTCTTATTCTAGCAGTACACTTTCAGCACACCCTCTCCCACTACTAACTTGGTCACCTAGATAACGGAAGCTATCAACTATGTCTAGTTTTTCTCCCTGGAATGTGGCAGAAGTTGTTTTCTGCACATTTTCAGTGTTTATTACTCCTGAACATCTGCCACATACAAAAAACCATAAAAAGCCATGCATCATGGATTTGTAAACATACAATTATATAATGCATAACATGCATGTTACTGCAGATATGTAAACATTATATACACTGAAATTATCATTACATGATGAAGGCTGCAAAATGGGTGTAATCTTAAGGATGACAAGTAGTTAAATATATTTACCTCTCATACCTCCTGACATTTTATGGTTTATACACTCCTCATGAAATAATTTCATCAATTGGATCTCCATGATTTCAGCTGCAGAGAACTCTGCATTATACTCTTCTAGATTGGATTACAATATGGCATGCTAGCTGAGTCTGCTAGAAGAGCTTTGTGTGATAATCTCACACAATTCTATGAATCCATATATTGCACTACAAATTTGTTTGTGTGTGTGTACACATGCACACGCACACACACATTATCATCATCATCAATTTAATGTCCACTTTCCCCTGCTTGCATGGATCAGATAGCATTTATTGAGGCAGGTTTTATAGCCAGATGCCCTTCCTACCACTAACTCTCACCTGCATACATACATAAGTATGCATTTCATTTCATGCACACACATAATACTACTGATATCTGTATATATATATATATATATATATATATATACTTTATTTAAAAGCAGCAGAAATATAACAAAAGACTGTTACTCGGAGTTTCACGTTCCCGTTCAACAAAACTGTCCGATGAACGGGAACGTGAAACTCCGAGTAAGTCTTTTGTTATATTTCTGCTGCTTTTAAATAAAGCATATTACTCTACCTCTGGTATTTGAGTACTCTTTTTTCCACCTTGTTGCACATTTTATGTGCTTACTCCGGTATATATATATATATATATATATATATATATATATATATATATATAGATACATAGATAGATAGATAGGTAGGTAGGTAGATAGGTAGATAGATAGATAGATAGATAGATAGATAGATAGATAGATAGATAGATAGATAGATAGATAGATAGATAGATAGATAGATAGATATGTATATACATGTATGTGCATGCATATGAGTATAAAAGCAAATACGTGTAAGGTAATATTTCCCTATAGCAAGACATGTTCTTTCAGAATATGAAAATGAATGACACTGCTTGTATAACAGTGACAATCATTTATAATTATTATGCAATAACTAACAGAGAAAGTATATGTGACAGATGCCGTGGAGCAGTGCGTACTCTGAGCATACCAAAAACAGATTCTTTTAAATGACTGGAGGATAGCTCACAAAAGGTATTTGATAGTTTTTGTTACCTAGGAGACATAATTAGTAGGGTAGGTGGTTGCTTTGAAAGTACAGTAGCCAGGGTAACTATAGACAACAGTTCAGGGTTACTCTACCCTACAAGAAACAAGGGTCTCTTCTCTCAGAATGAAGGGCAGATTATTTGACACTTGTATTATAACTGTAATGCTGCATGGAAGTGAAACATAGCCCTTGAATGCGAAGGACTTGAGAAGACTGGAAATAAATGGAGTATGCTCCATTGGATGTGCAGTGTAAGTGTACCAAAATGACATAGTACAAATGTGCTGAGAGGATAATCGAGCATAAGAGGAATCAGATGTAGTGTGCAAGAAAGAAGACTGTGCTGGTATGGACATGTGAAAGAGAGAGACCCAGGAAGATGAGATGAAGCAGTGAGAGCTAGATTTCAGGACCTTGAACCTCATGGAGGAGATGACTAGTGTACGGTATAACTGGCAACATGTCGTTCTCAAGAAGACCTACACAACTTAGCAAAACTAAGTCTTGTTAGTGTGTGTGTGTGTGTGTGCACACAACTGGATCTTTATAACCAATTTCCTCACCAAGACACCCTCATCACCCTCCATTTCTCTAACTGCAGCTTTTCCTTGATATCATTAATCTCTCTCACTACCCAGAACCATTTCACTTGATATACATCCCAAATCCTTAATACTGTCCTCTACAACTACATCTTACATCGATATTTCTTATTGGTCCCACATTGTGCAGGCCTCTCTCTCTACTTTTCTCATACACTCACACTGTACCCAACCACCCATCATCTTTCTCTCGTCCTTCCCTTGTCTACAGTACCATCATTACTATTCTGCTGCTCTTCAACGCACACATCCCCAGCATCATTGGTCATCTACCATTAACTACATTCACCTGTGAACCCTATCAAATCTCTACAGTTGTCACCTCCTCTTCCCTACCTCACCAACTTATCCATCCAACACTTGTTCTTCATTGCATTTACCCCTTAATCCAGTCTCTATCTCTCACTCTCCTGCACACTCTTGCAACCTCAACCCAGTCACACTCACAGTTCTGCCTCTATTCACTTCTTCTCCCTCTGAGTATCCACACAGACACTTCATTGACACTATTTTATATCTTTCCTACTCCACCCCAATGGTTCCCCATCATCCTCTTTTCTAAAATGTGAGTAGCTATGTAGCCTCTCAATAGCAAGAACAAAAACCTGTTCTGCTCTGGTTTCTTTTTTCATACTTTAATGCTTCATCTTCTAACATAAGGTCATTCTCCCCTACACTTAGGGTTCATAGTCTTGCAAGTTGCATGGCCACCATACTAGAGTTGGTGGCATGAAAACAGTATCCAATACATGCTGTAAAGTGGTTGGCATTAAAAAGGGCTCTAACCATAGAAACCATGCTAAAGCAGACACTGGTACACAATGCAGTCCATGGACCTGTTGGATCCAGTCAAATCATCAAATGTTTGACAGCATCTGATGATGTCATAAGGAAAGACAACATACATTTACATACACATACAATATACTTCATTGAGTTCCCATCTCTAAATCTACTCACAGGTGCTACACATTAAGACTGAACACAAAACCATATGGTTAGGAAGCAAACTTCTAAACCACACAGCCAGGCCTACACCTGCATAGCTCAGTTGATAGAGCATCTTTCTCTTTCTCTTTCTCTTTCTCTCTCTCTCTCTCTCTCTCTCTCACACACACATGTATATATACTGATGTGTGTTTCACGTAGATATACCCAATCAAGCTTTATCTGAAGTACTCAATGCACAAGTGTAGATTATGCTGTTTATTTTCACAATGTAAAATAGGGACAGTGACTTCAAGGTTTTGCCAGCCACTGGCCTCATAAGACTGGTTATAATAGTGCATACATACATGTCTTAACAACAGATATAATTCCATTTTGGCCAAGGTGTCACACATCACTTTTAGTGTTGTTAAAATGTTAAAACTAACCATACTCTTTGAGCAAAGTTAGGTAAACGTCTGTATATATACACATACACACACCAAACGGTCAAAAAAATCTCGATTAAAAAGAGTATTTATTCTGTTGTACTTTTGTGTTATGTTAACAGTAAGTATTAAATGGAACGGTGAGTCAGGTTGGATAGTGCTTTTTATGTTGTAGAACATTAATAGTTATAAATGGAAATAATGAAGATCATTATACAAAAGTTTCATTTCTTAGTTACATGGTTTACATATCGATAAAGAGGTGGAATAATCGTTTATCCGGACTAATTCTGATGTGCACCTGCAAAATGAAAAGGTGTACGACAGCTAGGGGTCGGTGTAAGTGCATGTTTCCAGGTTTCCTTTGAAGTTGTTGACTGAAAAAAAATCGATCGATAATAAAAATAATAAAAAAATGCGGCAGTAGCAATAACAATAACGGTTTTTAATATAGGTACAATGCCATACATTTGCCGGTGGATGGAGGTGAGGTGGGGTATATTACTTGATTACATCAACCCATTTCTTTACTGATACAATCGAGACTAGAAGATTGAGAAGCGAAGTCAACTACAGCGGGACTTGAATTTAGGATGTAAAGGGTTGCATAGACTTTTATCTCACACTCTGTTTCTGAATAATAATAATAATAATAATAATAATAATAATAATAATCTTTCAATTTCAGGCAAGAAACCGGCAACTTGGAGAGAGAGGGGCTGTCGATTACATCAACCAAGTGCTTGACTAATACTTTATTTTATCGAAAGGATAAAAGGCAAAGATGACCTCGGAGGGATTTGTTAGTAAAAAAATAAATAAATATATATATGTATATAGATATAAATAAATAAATAAATGGTACCACACTTACGTCTGCAGTGATCCTTGTTGCTGCGGTGTGTCGGAGTGGATGCTGCTACTAGAACCGATGAGATTGGTGAAGGTGGAGGAGACCCGGTTTGCGTAGTGTTGTCCACTACTACGGGGACTTGATGATGAAACATTCTGATGTTTACTCCAGATCTCAGTCAAAGTGGCCAAACTATGTCTGTTCGACATATGGGGGTAACAAAAAGAAGAAAAAAAAAACTAATCTAAACAATAAGGAAAAAACATAAAAGTTATAGCAAAAATACACAGTACAAGCTTCTGTGGTAAGGATGCAAATTAATTTTGCATCAATATGTAACAGACAGGTGCATCAATATGAAACCTCGAACTTGCCACAAATAAACAGACGTCGTTTTGTGGGTTATTTTTAGTTTTCAGTTAATGTATCTGCATTGCTTGATGTCAGTGATGAAAACACACACCTGTATTTCACTTCGCGCATATATACACACACACACACACACATAACAATATTGATATCCGTCTATATATAGATATTTTTATACATGTATGTGCGTGCGTACGAGTTAAAAGCAAATATGTGTGTCTGTATATCCTATTAATAAACTAATTCGTTGTTATGCATTGAATTTTTGGTAATGGTACTTTTTGTTGTCATTTGTTATATTCGTAATTGGTTATTATTACATAGGTAATTTTACCAAGTAGTCGATATATGATGATGAAGATGATGATAATCATAAGGTGAGATAATAGTATTTAGTAGTCGGTGGTGCATCATGATGACACAAAGTGAGAGTAGAGTGTGGTATATATATATATATATATATATATATATATATATATATATATATATATGGTATTCAGAGAGTACTGAATTACCTCGTCTTTAAACAAGATCAAGAATACCACAGTGAGTTTGTATATATATATATATATATGTGTGTGTGTGTGTGTATGTATGTATTCACACACACACTTGCGCGTGTGTGTACCAGTAAAAGTGGGATGGAGAGGGAAAAATTTGTGGGGTCAGTTATTAATACGTGTATTTCTTCCTTGTTTCGGTGATAACATTCGTCTCTTGCTCTGTTTAAATTGATTATTGGACGGCACCTAAATCTCCTTTCTCGTTTTATTTCTTTATTTCTCTAGTAAATATTCTTTCTTCCTTCGCTTAATTCCAGTTTACAAAAGTAAGATCAAGAGTGCTGGTAGATGAAAAAAATCTTTTAAAAAAATCCATTAATTGAAAGTGTATCGACTGAATATTGATGAGAAGCAAAACTCCCTTGAAGTAAATTTGCTGAACACATAATGCTGTTACAGAGAATTTGTAACAGTTATTACAGAGGGAAAAGAAAGGGAGAGGGTTGTTGCATAGAAAGACAGAATGTATCAGAGAGATAGTTAACGGCAGTTTGTAATATCAGACGTGTCACATTGAGTTTGTTGCGCTTAGAAAGTTGTGCAACATAGAGCAACTGGCTGTGTGGTTAGGTTATTTATATGTGTTACTGGGAAGTGTGACAAAGAAGCATGATAATGATTCATGTGTGTATTAAATGGAAATCTAAGGTGAAGTGATTATGAAAACTCAGAATACAAACGAAGTCTTTCGGTGTTATTTATTCCCATCATATCAGAGACACTGATCTTGTATCTTCTTTTTTGTTGTTGTTATTTGCTTTCTTTTCGATTAAATCACAGTCTATGTTGTTTGATTTCTTAGAGTTGGTAAATTAGAAGGTTTTCCTGTTTCTGTCTGATGTATCTTCTATTGCTGTTCGCACACGTAAAAGGTAAGAAGAAGAAGAAAAAAACCAACGTTTAACTATGAAAATAATAAACCAACTAATAAAAACTGCTCGTAAAACCTTGATATGAGAGTTCGAGTTCCAAGAGAATAAAGTTTGTTGCAAGATTATATATTTTAAAATGTAAATATGAAATTTCAAAGAAAAATTCTGCAGGACTTGCGAAAGCAATGATGGACGAAGTGAATGTCTTATTTTGAATGAATTCTTTTTGGAGCGTTATCTTTTCAGATGAGGGAACATTGATAAAGTTTTACGTAAAAATAAGTGTAAACATTGGAGTATGTGTAAATAGATGGCAGCTAGCAAGGATGTATGTTATTTCGTGATGGTGATGTAGATGCTCTAGCCAGACTATAAAATCTGGGAACCAGCAGGTTCATTCTTTTGATGCTGCCGAACAACAAACATTACGAGTTTATCAGCTACTTACTATTCCACACCCACAGACTCACCACGGTAATAGCGGAGGTAGGTGAGGACCGATCGAATGAGTGGTGGTGGTTGTAATAGTAGTAGTTACAACTACTACTACTATTACTATAACCAGTATTGACTGAATGGGGGAGGCACCACGTGACGAAGGAGTAACAAAGTGACACTGAGACAGAGCAGAGGTTGTGTTTGTGAGGATGACGTGACTAGGTGGGTGGGTAGACAGACTGCTGCATGTTATTTGGAATCTCAGCGTATTTCTTCATATCTCATTGTTGGTGGTGGTGATAGTAATGGTACTGTGTCTGAAATATGGATGCTGAGGACTATCGGCCGGGTTGGAAATTATCTTAACCCCGGGAGACTAATGATAGAAAAATAACGAGAAGTAACAAATGTAGAGACGTAGATGGTGGGAAGCAAAATGAGACTTTAAATAAGGAATTACATTTCACCCAATGATATATATATATCTATATGATATATATATATATGTATATATATATATATATATATATATATATATATATATATATATATATATATATATATTTCAGTATGTTGTTGTTGCTGTTAAACCTAATCGAGTACACTGTGATCAAAAGTATTCTAGCTATGACAACCCCTTCATCTTATGAGTATTAAGAACTATATTATTAAATGTTTTTTTTTCCAGTTTTTAATACAGTATGATGTGATTTGAGGGAAATTCAGTTGCTATTTCTAGCTGATCGATCGACCACGTAGAAGCACCTACGTTGGTACGTATTTCAGTTTGGAAATGAGATATATAACAAATTAATATATAACAGAAAATAAAATGTAACAAGGTAATATGTCACTGAAACACGCACATACATGAAAAGATAGCTATTATCTCACACTTCATGTGCGATAAAAAGAGTCACTTGACCTTTCATAATCACAAGTATGCATTATAGATGATAGGTTCTTTTGACTTTTCAAAGATAATCTGGTATCTGAAGTAGATTTGAACTCAGAACCTGTGAATTATTGTTAACATACAATTAGATGCAACTCGACACCTGTATACACAGATATATGCGTCTACATGTGACGAAGGACTTCGTCTGATTTGCAAATTACCTGTTGTATATATTGGAAAAGCCGGCTCTTCATTTCGCTTTTTGCTTTCTATCATTACTCTCACGTACTCATTCACATCACTACTTCTCTTCCACTTTTACATTTTCTTCCATCTCTCTCGATATTTCTCTCTCTACTCGTCTGATGCATGTGTCGATAGCATTCTAGTTTGCTGACTCTCTCTCTCTCTCCCTCTCGCATACACACACACACACACACACTTCCTTCTCTCTAAATGTATGCGTATATGTATAATACATGTATACGTGTACGTACACACACATGTATATATATATATAAAACAAATAATAAATGAGTATATGCATATATACGTACAAATATGTGCATACCTGCATCTACCTGTATGTATAGGTGCATATCTGGATACAGGACATTGCAAACAAAACGTAGACAAAAAAATAATAATAACCAGAGTACAGAAAACGCACAGGCCACATAGAGAACATTTTATATATATATATATATATGTGTGTGTGTGTGTGTGTGTGTGTGTGTGTGTGTGTGTGTGTCCGCCACTACATTCCTCCATGGCAAGATTTAATTTGTGTATACAAATTTAATTTGCGGTCCATGGGAAGAGCCGTTTTAACGATGCGTCCTGCCCAGCTCTTCGAAACGCCGGTGTTAAAACGGGGGTACCTGATGAAGTAGAATGTTCTCTATGTGGGTTGTGTTTTTTCTCGTCTACGTTTTGTTTGCAATGTCCTGTACCCAGATATGCACCTATACATACAGGTGGATGTCGGTATGCACATACCTGTACGTATATATGCATATACTCATTTACTATTTGTTTATATATATATATATATATATATATATAAGCAATGTTAATTCTCTAAATGAAGTATTAACAGTAACTGCACAATAAAGTGTAGTATATTGCCACTTAAGTGTGGCTGACCCCTAGGGGTGGATGTTACTGTTGCTTTTAGCCCCAGGAGGACATCTCCTCCAGCTGGCTTATCGACACACGACTGTGTCCTGTTTGCCAAGGGAAGTTATCCCTCTCACCTCGATCTGCAGCACGAACGTATCCGGATTTCAGGGTTATTTCCCTTCGTCGGCGCCCGATAGCTGCTGACCTTGGCGAGAGAGACAAAAACCTGGCAATCTTATATCTTCTTTTCCAGTGAAATTCTTCACTGATATCGAAAAGGTGAAAACAAGCAATGTTAATTCTCTAAATGAAGTATTAACAGTAACTGCACGATAAAGTGTAGCATATTGCCACTTAAGTGTGGCTGACCCCTAGGGGTGGATGTTACTGTTGCTTTTAGCCCCAGGAGGACATCTCCTCCAGCTGGCTTATCGACACACGACTGTGTCCTGTTTGCCAAGGGAAGTTATCCCTCTCACCTCGATCTGCAGCACGAACGTATCCGGATTTCAGGGTTATTTCCCTTCGTCGGCGCCCGATAGCTGCTGACCTTGGCGAGAGAGACAAAAACCTGGCAATCTTATATCTTCTTTTCCAGTGAAATTCTTCACTGATATCGAAAAGGTGAAAACAAGCAATGTTAATTCTCTAAATGAAGTATTAACAGTAACTGCACGATAAAGTGTAGTATATTGCCGACGAAGGGAAATAACCCTGAAATCCGAATACGTTCGTGCTGCAGATCGAGGTGAGAGGGATAACTTCCCTTGGCAAACAGGACACAGTCGTGTGTCGATAAGCCAGCTGGAGGAGATGTCCTCCTGGGGCTAAAAGCAACAGTAACATCCACCCCTAGGGGTCAGCCACACTTAAGTGGCAATATACTACACTATATATATATATATATATATATATATATATATATATATATATATATATATATATATATATATATATATATATATATTTTAAAAAACGAATAGAAAATGCTTTTCTGATAATTTTTTCCATTTTAATAATTAGCTATTCGCAAAAAAAGTGACATTGATTTTCTCGTTTAAAAGCGGTTTTCAAACTAATAGTTTAGAGAAGTTTTTTTTTTTTTGCTTAAATAGGGAGTGTTTCATTACAAGAATACACATATACAAGCATCAACCCCCACGCACACATATACCCATACATAAGCATATACATAGAGACGTACACCCACATATACACGTGTATGTATGTACGTACGTATGCATGGGCGACTGCTGATCCTCCGTAAACAACCTTGCCCAGACTTGTGTCATGGAGGGGAACTTTCTAGGTGCAATCCCATAGTCATTTATGACCGAAGGGGGTCTTTATCTTTTACATACATATATATATATTAAATTTGTGTCCGTGGGAAGAGCCATTTTAACGATGCGCCCTGCCCTAACTCTTCGAAACGCCAGTGTTATAATGGTGGTAGCTAATGAAGGATACGTTCTCTATGTGGCCTGGGTGTTTTTTTGTACCTTGTTTATCATTTTGTCCATGTTTTTTTGCAACGCCATGTACCCAGGTATGCATCTATATATACATGTAGATGAAGGTATGTACATACATGTACATATATATGCATATACTCATATTACATACATATATATATATATATATATATATATATATATATATATATATATATATATAAGGTAGAAGTTAACTGAGACCATTTCCTAAATTCATTAAGAGCGTGCAAAGGTTCCAAGAGTCCGAGAAGTTCCTGTGCGTTAATTAGTTAAAGTGTTGCTCAACACTGAACCCACTTCAGCGCAATCAGCTATAAAACCAGTGGTACAACAGAGGTTGAGACGGCCAGAAACCGACTATTTCAATTCTTTTTTTTATATACGAGTTTACCTTCAAGAAGGAAGTTCTAACGAGAACTAGAGGTTCATGTGATAATTAATCCATAACTGGTACCCTAGCAGTTGCTATTCCTCCGGGTCTGATCTGACCTGGCAACAATAGTGGCTGAGAGGTGATTCCACATTCCTCAAAACCTTGGAACTGCCATAATTGGACCCTCACTACAGGATACAGTTTAAAATCATACTCATAACACACACACACATACACACAGTATTAATAATGATAAGGAGAACGGAGGTTTTTCACATCCATAATTTTATTTAACAGTTATTAGCATCTTTTCGGGACCTATATATATACACATACATACGTACGTACGTATGTATGTGTGTGTATGTATATATATGTCTATATATATATATATATATATATATATATATATATATATATATATGTATATGTGTGTGTGTGTGTGTGTGTGTGTGTGTGTGTGTGTGTGTGTGTGTATAAATATAGATACATACATATATAACTTTGATAGGTTTCGGCCAGTATAGGCCCAGGCCATGTCTAACTCAATAGCACCACCTGGTGAAATCTTTTCGTCATATATGGGGCACTATAGCCCACTCTAATAAAGAGTTATTATTGTTGGATTTTTTGAAGAAATTTGAATTTTATGGGATCCGTTTCCGTTTTGACGTATTTTGATATGGTATTAAAGAGAGCTGGGCCAGTTAAGGTAAAGGAATTGTGACGTAATACTGCTGATCTCACCAATCGGTTTCGCGCCAGTGATTGTTAGGTAACAATTCGATTATGTAACCCTGCATTCGTCAGAGGTAGCCGATGTGGAATGAAATATGGCGACTGCTCTCTATTGTTGGTGAATAGACACATCTGGTTTGCGGTTGTTGTTGGTTCAAATAGGATTAAATAGTACTCAAAATATGGGTATCTGTATATTTTTTATTAATATTTAGCAGAAGCAACAGTGAGTTTCGTGCGTCATCAAACAAGTCACAGGTCGAAGGCGGGACTAGTTTGATAAGTGCCAACGCACGAAACTCTCAAACCTTGAATCACTCTGTTACTTCTGTTAAATATTAATACACACACACACACACACACACACACACACATACATATATTATTATCATTATTGAGTGAGAGTGCAATGCATGCCATCAAAGTGACACTGGGGTACAAATATACGAAACCCAATATACCTATGGTGACTATCCGTCTGACAAAGGTATACTAACTAAGTACACGCATCACAACCATATGAGCGCGACATGGTGATCTCATATCAAGATAAACAGCGCATGACCTCGCAGGTGGGGCCCAGTTAGAATTTTCTTCAGGTCGAGTACCTCATCCCCCTCAAAAGGTGCCTGAATAAGGGCTGTTTAAAGATGTTGAACAAAACACCCATGTTTCCAGAGATGAATAATTCAAACCATAAAGAATTCCTCTCAACACATGACTATGATGCTCTCCCACTACTTCTGCTCGTGATCAGAGATACATATATCATCATCCACCAAGGCTTAAGGTCAAGTAATTGACAAGCAAATCTGTGAATTTGGGCAGAATATTAGCTGTAGCCCATCTTTTATACCAAGATAAAACATGTATACGATAATACTTCCAATCAGTTAAGATCGGGAGCTATGAGAGCCACTGCCTGGTACTGCATCAGGGCATTTATTATTATTATCATTATTATTATTATTACTATTCATTATTACTATTATTAAAGCAGAATTGTTAGCATCCAAGCAGAAAGCTTAGCGGCATTTCGTCCGTCTTTACGTTCTGAGTTCAAATTTCGCCGAGGTCGACTTTGCCCTTCATCCTTTCGGGGTCGATAAATTGAGTACAAGTGAAACACTGGGGTCGATTAAATCGACTAGTCCCCTCCCCCAAACTTTCAGGCCTTGTGCCTATTGTAGAAAGGATTATTATTATTTTATGTTTGACTTTTGCTTTGTATTTGTACAAGTTGGCTCCAAGTCTCATCCAGAGACCTCAAGAGGCAACAAATTAGAAGTTCAAGCTGGTGTTATGCCTAGGGTGTCATATATTTGGTTTTGTACATAATATTGTTCTAGAGAATGTTGAAGAAAACATAAGAAAATTAGAAGTTTGTTTCAAAAATTTGAGATTACATAGACAGTATTTTACGTAGGATATGGGCAGTTCCCATGAGCACTATCTTGAATTTCTGCCATTTTGGGGTTTCCTGGTATCTGAGCTAGGTAGCAATCAGCCGCTTTTGCTATCGTTACTGGGGCACCTATGACAACAGATATTGTTTTAGTCTTGAGGTTCCACATTTTTGCCAATTTCTATTTCAAGATCTTTATACTTGCTCAGTTTTTGGTAGGTCTTCACAGATACGTTTATATCGATTGGGAAAGTTATATCAATGAGGAAGCATGATTTTTGTCTGAAGTCTTTCAATATAATGTCTGACCGATTTGCACCTATCTTTCTGTCAGTTTAAATGGTGAAGTTCCAGAGGAGTGAGATGTGATCATTTTCAAGCACTGGAGGTGGTTTGTGTTCCCAGCAGGTCCAGGTTTTTGAAAATTACCCAGTGAATGTGCAGCTCTATCATGCCTGTTGAGATACTCTGGAGGCGCAAGAAGACTGCACATGGAGACAACATGATCAGTGGTTTCATTTTGTTGTTGACATACACGACATGTTGGGAAGCTGTCGTTCTTTAATATGTTGGCCAGGTAGTTTCTTGTAGGTAGGCATTGATCTTGGGTTGCTATAATAAACCCTTCTGTTTCTTGACATGCACCAGTTATGTAACCTCCACAGACATTTTAGCAGTGTTTTTATATCTATCTATCTATCTATATATATATATTATTTAATTTGATTTGCGGGAAGGACTGTTCCAACGAAGTCGCGTATTGTCCTTGCCTTCGAAACGCGGAGTAGATGGAACAGGGACAACTGACGAAGGGATATACTCTTTATATTGCATGTCTCGTTTCTCTGTTGTTTGTGTCGCTGTTCGAAAGAAGTTCGTTTTCTGATTCCGTTTTTATGTTTTCGTTTCTCATTGTGTTTAACGTTTTTTTTTTATGTCCTGTACCCATATATGCATGTATGTATACATATAGATGTCGGTATGTACATATATGTATGGATATATGCATATATCTATATATCATTTATATTATTATATAAGAGAACGCCCCGCATCCTTTTCCAAGTAAGTTTTATCTTAACAATTACAATGCGCACTCTTCTACTATCTCTCTCCCTCTCTTGTTCTTCATCCTTTCTGTTTTTCTCTCCCACCCTTTCCTTATTCTTCTCTCCCTTTCACTGTTACCTCTCTCTCTCTCTCTCATTCTTCCTCTTCCTCCTTGACTCTCTCGTCGCTAACACGTGACGAAAGGGGTTCTTTCTTTCTGCCCACTGGTCTTCCTAAGGAACAGACGTGTTCTTTCTGTCTCTTCTACTTAGCGTTCATAATAAAATTTCTATCGTCTTCGCTCAACAGCCCTCACCGTTTGTTTTTACTGTCTTGTTCTCACTGTCCTGTTCTTGTTAACACTTTCACCCTCCACAAAAAATTCCAAATTTTATTTAATTTGCTTTGCGGGAAGGACTGTTCCAACAAAGTCGCGTATTGCCCTTGCCTTCGAAACGCGGAGTAGATGGAACAGGGACAACTGATGAAGGGATATACTCTTCATGTTGCATGTCTCGTTTCTCTGTTTGTTTTTTTCGTTGTTCGAAAAAAGTTCGTTTTCTGTTTCCGCTTTTATGTTTTCGTTTCTCATTGTGTTTAACGTTTTTTTTTTTTATGCCCTGTACCCATATATATATGTATGTATACATATAGATGTAGGTATGTACGTATATGTATAGATATATGCATATATATATATATATATATATATATATATATATATATATATATATATATATATATATATATATATATATATATATATATATATGTATGTATGTATGTATGTATGTATGTATGTATGTATATATATATATATATATATATATATATATATATATATATATATATATGAAGTGTGAAATTCCATTGTTTTGGTTCAGAGATGGTGCTGTGCATGGATAGGTAAGCATGCAACACTACGTCCGGAGGAAATAAAAAATTGTTATGCAAAGCTGATGACCACGGGCTCTGTGAACGATGCAAGAAGTGGCCATCCAGCCACATTCTGATCGGTGGGGAACGTGGCAACAGTGCAGCAAATGTTTCATCGCAAAAATCAACACATCAAGTAGCTCGTGAAAGTTGACTAACAAGACACACAATACATACGGTGTTGCATAAAGAACTGAATCTTCGTCCGTGGAAAGCCAATTATGTGCAGGAGCTAAAACTTGAAGACTGTGACCACAGAAGTCCAGAACTCACTCCACGTTATTATTACCTGTGGGGTTACACAAAAGAGAGGTATACAAGACAAAACCTCACACACTGGAGGACTTGGAGACACAGATTCAGGAGGTTCTCAATGATATTCCAGACAACGTCCTTCAGAAGATTGTTCATTCCATCCCTGGCTGTTTGAGGAAATTGGTTGACGCTACCGGTGCTTACGTTGAAATATGAAGATTTACTTTAATCTTCCCATGCAATAAAGAACATGTATCATTTGTTTCAATAAGTTTGTAAAAGGTATATGAATTTTATTACCCATTTTTAATACCTACTTACTTTTCACCTACCCTGTATACACATATTCCTTTTACAGGAAAACGGACGAAAATTCAATTCTTTATGCAACACCATACGTATTTTGTGTCTTGTTAGTCAACTTTCATGAGCTGCTGGACGTGTTGATTTTTGCGGGCTGCGATGAAACATTTGCTGCACTGTTGCCACATTCTCCACTGATCGGGATGTGGCTGGATGGCCACTTCTTGCATCGTTCACAGAGCCCGTGGTCATCAGCTTTACATAACAACTTTTTATTGTCTTCGAACGTAGTGTTGCATGCTTACCTATCCATGCACAGCACCATCTCTGAACCAAAACAATGGCATTTCACACTTCATAGAGTGCTGCTATCTTAGCTCGCTCCTGAACAGTCAAGCGACCAGCTATCTAGTAAATAAGAAATAAGACAAGAAAATAAGAAATTCCCATTAGTGTTGTCTGTTTAAAAAATGTTTTCGTCATGACTTCAGTGATCCTTAAAATTCTCTATAGGCAATTTCTGATGTCTAGTTACTTCACACCCACCCTGTATACGTGTGTTTTATTAGTTTTATTGTAAACTATTTTTGCTAATTTCCTCTCGTTTTTCTTTCTCTTCCTGAACTCACACCTTCCCTCACAAACTCACACACACACACATACACAAAACATAATAAAATAGAAGATTCAGTTAAATAACATCATAAATTACATGATATTTACATGTGTTTCACCAGCATATACTTGTATGTCGTGTGGTAATCATTACAAAGAAGATTGCATAATCATCTTAGAACACCAGATCCTCAGAAGAAAATAGTAATCTAATCCATTCTTTATTACCAACACATAAGTACACACTTTTGAAACCTGATTGCAGGATTTTTCCATTGCGTGTGGATTGGAAATTTTCTGTAGTCTGCTAAAAACACATGGATAGAACAGAGTTGTAAAAGCTATAATTGAAACCATCTCAGTCAAGGAAGTACGTTTCCAAAATCTCTTGTAACTTTCACCCTTGTCAATACAGTGAACCATTTATTGGCCTGTTGGATCAGTTTTTAAGCTTATACATCCAATGAGGTTACTGTTCACAGTGGTTTGAAATAAAAAATATGTAAATCAATATTAATTAAAGCTAAAGATCAATGGAATTAGCAAAAATTATAAACTTCTCAAGCAGATGCATTACAGCATTTAATCTCATCCCTCAATTTTCTTAGTTCGAATCTTGCTAGAGCTAATTTTCTTTTATGCTCCCTCTAGAGCTATTAAAATAAATACCATTAATATACTGAAATCTGTGTAACTGACTACACTCTTCCTTTTGCTTGAGAAATCAATATTAAATAAGGGTCTAAAATATTTCTAAAAAAACTGGATGTTGTCGAATTAGGATTGAAGATTTGAAAGATGTTTATTTTTTTTTTTATGCTACTATTGTTTGAAGAGCAGTACTTTCTTTATATTCATTATAAATTAGATATTATCTCATGTCAAAAGCCAGACATTCAATGGTAAAACTACTTACAGCCATTAATAGCAAGCTGCCTCAACACTCATCTCATTTTCACTCAATTATCTGAAGCTGTGAGTGTATGTATGTGTGTCTTAATATATGTGTATAGAAAGAGAGAAAGAGAAGAGTGAGAGATAGATAGACAA
This sequence comes from Octopus bimaculoides, assembly GCF_046866305.1. Lineage (NCBI taxonomy): Eukaryota > Metazoa > Mollusca > Cephalopoda > Octopoda > Octopodidae > Octopus > Octopus bimaculoides. The sequence continues at coordinate 31,329,009 of NC_142930.1, read as the reverse complement.
ACAGAAGATAGATAGACATACAGACACACACACACACACACACACACACACACACACACACACACACACACACACACACACACACACACACAAGTACGCATCTTAAAGTGCATCAGATTATAATAATACCAGCTAACAGCAAAGTGTAGGTGTATATAGATATATGCAATATACAGGGTAGGAAAGACAGGAGTGTGTGTGTGTAAAATAGAGTTAAGTGCTACTATACCATTGAATAGAAGCTAGCACACTTGGAATATGAAAACATCTGACAAATATTCACAACATTAACAACAATATCAGAAACAAAAGTAGCAACAACAAAGATAAGATTGTTTTTGTTAATCCAATGTTCTTTTGCTAGAAGAAAGGTAAAGAGTCAGTTGAATACAGAAATAATATTTATAGAGTGCTAGAACTGCTTAAATTCAGAAATGCTGCTTAATAGGTTTGGAACATATTCTCAAAGAATGGTGACTGATGTGTTGATTCAGTGACAATGCAGTAGAAACTTCTGAATAACAGGTGGTGCAAGGTGGTAGATTTAGATATCTCAATTAAACTGGACAGCTGGGAACTATCAGGAAAGGCATATCCCAATATTTTGTAGCTTTGATGGGGAAAGTCATGCTATTGTATCAACAATTTGAAAATGACATTATGTCCAGAGCAAATATTGCTAAGACCTTAATATAGAGGCAATTAGATATAGACTGCTAATTAGGCAATTTGTTTGCCATATATGAATAAAATTCTAATTTTTTTTTTTTTACTTTTGGGAATATGCACAGCAAATGTTCTGAAACACTAGAAGTTCACTGGAAAACATTATAGAAAATACTTTGATTGCTTGAATTCTGGTTGCTTCATTTCTTTTCTCTCTCCCTCCCCACTCTCTCTTTCTCTAAACATGTAGGTGAGTTTCATAGATAAGTTTCATAAGCTCAATTATTGTGAGGAGTGAAGAATCTAATATTTTGAGTTCTTACTCTTCATCTAAGAGTAGGAGGATAGAAAAAGTGTTCTTGCTTTGGTAGTGAAGGAGTGAGAGGTGAAAACCAAATGTTTTTATTTTCACACATATTCCCATATATTTATAAAAATCAAATTTTGAACGACACCATATCACTGTTGAGACAGTGAAGCGTTGTATTGAATAAAGTGGCAACAGGAAAGAAGCAGTATTTTAAATATATAATTTATCTTTGATCTGCTGGCTCCAATATGTTAATGAGAGATCCTCTTTGAGAGTGCTTGTTCACAAGATCTGCTTGGTCAGAGTGAACTTGGGGCTAAACAAAATCTGATTCCAACAAACAGAAAAACTTCACCTATCCTGTTTGAACTTAATCAAAGACACCAAATAAATATTTCAGAATGTAACTAGGAAAAGAATTTACAAATGCTTGTTATTTTTGGATATAACAACTGCAGCCAAACTTATTGACTTAGTATTTGAATTGAGTCTGTGAAGTTAAAAGGGTATTTGTTTTTTCTAGTTTCTGTGCTCATGCTAGAGCTCCACTATCAACACTTAGATAGTTCACAATATAAACAAAACACAAAATTTGACTAGATAGTATTAACTAAATACAATATTTTACAAGATTTTGTGAGAATACTATGGCCATATGATGAGTCATGTAGTTATTTACGTATATATTGTAGAAAACTATTGCTTGCATTTAATTCAGTGAGCTTCAGGAGATGGGCATCTATTTGTATTTAAATGATATAATAATAAAATGTATAATTTCAATAGTATATACAATTAAGTCATCCAAAATGTCACTCTGAAATTAGAATGAGAAAATAGAAAATTCTTTTGATTACATGCACCGCTGACTATCCACCATAAAACTGTTTTACACCCATTTTTTTTTTCTTCCATGTTAGTAGGAGTGGGTGGTCTTTGCTTTTTTGACAAAAGATTTTACTGCTAGATGTACTTTTTACCACTAATCACTCAATCAAACAAAGGAGGGAACTATTGTTTGTCATTAAGGCAAACTGGAACAAGCAATATGCCCTGCTCAGGAATACAACATAATCATTTTTAACTAGACCTTGTGATCAGAAACTCAATCACTCTAACTCACACATACTAACTAGAAAGAAATATGACATAACACAGAAAAAAAAAGAAAAACCTTCAGTATATCACAAAAAAAATATTTCCTAGAATTATTTCGCAGTCATCCTCCAAGATTCCTGGGATATATAATTAGAACATTATGTGCATATCCATAAAAACCAACAACTGACTATTAATTACTTTATTGTAAATAAATGAGTAATTTGTAACTTATTACATTCACCAGATTAATTATCCTTCACATTTTTTATTACCACCACCACAACCATCATCATGATCATCAACATTTTGCATTCATGTTCCATGCTGGCATAATATACTGTAATTTGAATCTCTACAATGACAGCTTAGTAGTTAAGTGATTAGTTGGGCATCAAACTGTAAAATCCACTTATTTTTTTTCACCCTTTTAAAGCCTAGCCAGGTTCATGGGCCCGGTTTCCCAGTTTCTATGGCATATGTGTTCCCCCTACCAGCTGGATGGGATGCCAGTCCATCGCAGCTTTACTCAAGAAACAGGAAGAAAGAGTGAGAGAAAGTTGGGGGCGAAAGAGTACAACAGGGGTCGCTCCCCCACCTGCCGGAGCCTCATGGAGCTTTAGGTGTTCTCGCTCAATAAACACACACAATCAAAACCACGATCCTCCGACCGCGAGTCTGCTGCCCTAACCACTGGGCCATTGCGCCTCCACAAAATCCACTTACTTCAACAATATACATTAAGATGGGAAAATAAACCTGTAAGTTACAGCTTGTTGCTCAACCATCTGCAGGTATGCTCAATCAGATCTAACCTAAGCTGTACAAGAAAATATCCAATAGGCTGTGGAATCTACTCTGATGCTGTAGTAAATATCATGAGCTTTAATGAGAAAAAATTAATGGAAGCAATCCATAGAAAGAAATAAAAAGAACTTGATAAAAGTGCACTAAATGAAACTAAATATAAATTGTTAGTTTTGTTATAAACAATGTTATATACAGTAAATTTCAAGGCAGAAATATGACCTGTTCCAATTTACTCGGAAATAAATATTGTCTTCAGAAAAAATATGTGCTTTTGCATAGTTTCCCCTCAGATTTACAGCTATTTTTAGTTTATATTAATCACTTCCATACTTTATTATTTGAATCAGAGTAATTAACCATAATGATTTATTTCCTAAATATTTAAATCTGATTTTTGTCATTTTGCTGATGATAATAATATTTTGTATGGATACTAATTTACAAACAATAAAAAATGCATCTCTTTATTTAAGAAATGAGGAATCATGTACATTATTTACATTATTCACATTTGACGGGCATATGGCATAGTGGTTAAGAGCGCGGGCTACTAACCCCAAGATTCCAAGTTCGATTCCAGGCAGTGACCTGAATAATAATAATAATAATAACATAGAAAAAAATACCTTAGGAATGAGAACCTAGATAGTGAACGGGTGTGGTCTCCACTGACCTGACAAATGTTCCCCGAGTTCAAAAGTTTTTGTGAACAGGAAGCCTGGTGTTTTCGTAGACTGAGGTCGAGTGAATGGCATAAAGAGTGTCGTAAGGCCCTCTTGCTATTCCGGCGCTCGGGCGACGCCAGCGGTGGGTGTTCCACACAGATTTTATATAGTGGGTTGGTAAAGTCTGAATGCGATGATGGCCTGGGGGTGACTCTAGGTCTCTGGTTTATTTAACTGGACAGCCTGTTTCACCGTACATTCGGGTTGAGAACATTGGACAACTTCCAAAAGTCCTTAACCTAGCAATGCTACAGAGGTACCTCGCCCGTTTGGGATAAGCGCCAGTCGCAAGACACAGTAAGCGCCAGTCGCCGACCTGTCCAAGATGTGGAGGAGACAGGGAAACTGTCCCTCAAGCTATTGTTCAGAGTCCGGAGATATCTGAAATGTGGGCTTATGCTGAACACCTGTTGTCCGGCGAAGGAAGAGTACAGCTGTCGACAGAGTCAGTTATAAAAATTGACCTACCGGGAGTTTTAACAAACGAAGGTAAGAATTGTTTTCTCACGGTTGTAGCAATAGCAAAAGTGGCAGTATGGAAGACAAGGATCAAAGGAATTAAGACAGGCAACTTTATCTCTGGCCACAATTTACGATCATTTTTTACTTTTCATTTGAAAAGGAAGGTGTGGCTGGAGAAGAGATGTCTGTCGGAGTGTACGTTTCAAAAGAGATGGAAGCATGTTGCACGAGTGTTGTGCGTTCAAGGAACCGTGTGAATAGACGGGAAAAAAAAGAACAAAAAAAAGAAGGTATCAGCGATAGATCGGGGCTTGTGGGGTTGGAATGTGGCCTGATTATCGCTTCATTTGTATTGTCCCTGTATTGTTAATTTCATTCGATTTTTTATATATTTTATTTAATTTTTAAAAGTCATATTTTATGTAAAATCATACCAATTTACTGATCCCATCAGTTGTTCTGGCCATTTCTATGTTTAGCCCCCGGTGGGCAATAAAGAAATTGGTATTTCGTCTGTCTTTATGTTCTGAGTTCAAAGTCCCCCTCCCCCAAAATTTCGGGCCTTGTGACTAGTGTAGAAAAGAATATATTCCCTTTCAGCTTTTAACATCAATAAAATCTCTTCTCACACCCATCATATTTTTGCCTTTCTCAACATATCACTTTAAGCTCCGCTTATGTCAACATCTTCTCTACTATTCAAATCTCAAAGTAATGGGATCTCTATAGACTTGAGTTACAAGGTGACCTTTCTAATAATGGTACCATGATAGAATACACCCGGGACTCTCTGCTAAGCTTTTGACGAATTGAGTAGGGACAATGTAGGGTAGAGAGGACTCTTTAGACTTTTCAAGGACAGGAAAACTTCTTTTGTGCTGGTTCCATGATAAAGTGCATCCAGTACACTTTGTAGTGATTCGTGATGGAAAAGACACTCAGTCACAGAAGCCAAACCAAAAACGAGTTCTATGTACAAGACATGTTCCTTTGACCTATCGAGGAGAGCAGAAAATTTTGAATAACAACTGATATGGACCTGGACAAACCATTCAATCCATGCCAGAAAAAAGATTTAGAAAGAACTCGTCGTAAAAGAGAGAAAATCTCGTTCAGAGTATTTATATATTATCACACACTTTAATAATAAAATACATTTCAACATTATAACGAAATTGAGACATATATATATGTTTCTAACAGAATTATGTCGGTGAAGCCAAACATATTCATTATTGTCATCACGCGCGCGCGTAAAGGTGTTTGAAAAGTATATCTCATTGTTGCTCTTTCGTTGTTTCACTGAAACCTAACATGGCATGTTTTTACAACTGAATTAAATGCGCCATTTGTAGTTGAGGAACACAGAGCAGCACTGGTTACATGATACGGATCATCGAACGGGTAGTGAGCGTGCCAGTAGGCTAACGACTTCGACCACCTGCATCTGTTGGCTTGAATTGCACACGCAAACAGACACAAGCATACACTCACATATATGTGCGCGCGCACACACACAAACACTTTCACGCGCTCACACAAAAGATGTGACAATATTTAGCGTTCCTTCACTCCCTCAGCAGTTTCTTTCTTTGATTTAATTCCACCCTAAACATGGGGGGGGGGTTTAGAGTGGATTTTGAAGGGTAAATAATGTGGTGAAGGAAGGGTAGGAGGATGAGGAAATGCTATAATTACCCATGTAAACAACCAGCCCGGCAATCCTCTAAACAACACAGAAAAAGACAAACAGGCTGTTGTAGATTGGTTACAATGAATTCATTTAGATTAAGGACATACAAAAGCGCTATTGATTCAATAGATAAAGGAAGACATCTAATACATTATATTATGTTATATTATACCACCATAATAGCATAGTCTGATGGAACGGGTGGTGGTTTGAAGGTACAATTGACGTAGTATTTGTATGTATGTTTATGCGAGTGTGTAAACATGTAGAAGTGGAGGTGCCCACGTTTATTTACTGTTTTTAATACATGCACAAGGCGTGACTTTTCTTCGCGAGAGGAATGTGTTAGTCGATTAAATCAACTTCACTGCTTCGGCGGGATTTGATCTCAGATCGTAAAGAGCTGGCAGAAATACTGCAGGATATTTTTTTCTGACACTTTAACAAATCTTCACCTGATTAACATAACGTCACTCACCAATACACCCCATTTTAATCCCTGGCTCACAGGCATGCTATCTCCTCTCTTTTCTACAATAGACTCTCTGTACCCCCACTCCGCATATATTGTGTTTACCTCCCACCTTGCTCCACACCTTACCTCCGTATTTCAGAAAGTTGACATTTTGGACTTTTGGTCCTTCACCTGCTACCTTCGAACTGTAGCTGACGTTAAGTTCGTCTTGTTGGAGTTTCAACTTCGGCCCGGGTTGGTATTGACTATGAACTGTTGAATTTTTTAACTGTTGGTTGTGGAAGTTGTTACTTTGTTGAATGTTTTGACGAATTTTTATCGTAATTTTGAAACACATAGCTTGTTGGGCGGGCTTGTGGTTTTTGTTGTTTCACCTCTTGCGTCGGGTGGAGGCGGAAATGCTGGGTGCAGGCGTGCGAAAGAGTGGTAGCTACACAGCAATAGCTGGAAGGGTGAGTGTAACGAGCGAAACGAGGTTCGAATTGAGTGAAGTTGTTATACCTATTGATGAGCTACGAAAATGTGGGGAATTTGCCGAGGAGGAGGGAGGCAAGGTGAAGCCGAGCCCTCCTGAAGAGTTTTTGGCAGAGGTGGCAGGGAAAACTGTTGTTTGTAGGACGTTCAACATAAGAGAAGGAAGAATGGAGGTGGCGAAGGGGGAGGATATCGAGGGGTGTCTGGAGTGTGTTAAGGAGAAGGTGACTTTTTACACCCGTGGAAGGAGGTTCGGTGCAGTGGAGGTGAGATTCGTCTCCGCAGAGGAAGCAGTGGGGAGCTCCACTATACCTGTTGGAAGTGAGGAGTGGAAGCTCCTGCTAACGTGCGCTTGGGTAGAAGAATAGCTAGAGTAAAGGTTGGCAGGATTCCTCCGGAAATGAAGGAAGAATGGATAGCTGCGGCAGTCCTATCAACTACAAAAGAAGAGCCCAGCATTGTGTCAGCTACAAGAACGCAGAAACTAAACATATGGGGATACGGCCTCGAGTTGTTGCTACAGATAACTCTGGTCGACAAGAAAACTAAATGTTACACTTAGGTGAGACCCCTCACTTGCTACGGATGTGGACAGAAGGGGCACATAAAAAAGAAGTGCCCCCTAAGTACAACTGAACCAAACAACGAGGAAGTAATCACGTCGGAGCACGAGGGTGCAGCAGAGACAGAAGAGATAAGTGAAGTGGAACCAACAGACACCGAGAGTGAGTTCACCCAAATTACCAGAAAGAGAGGTAAGGGTAACTCGTCCCCGAAAGCTGCCAAAAAGAAGAGTAAAAAGACCCCCCAAAATAGCAGAGACAGAAAGTGACACAACACAGCAAAGCAACAAAGGGCTCCCAGCGTGCAGCAAAAGAAAGAATAGCAGACCACGGAATGGAAGGTAGAATATATTCTAATATACAAACCAAATGAAGAGATTGGGAGAACTATAGACAGATTTAAAGAAGTAACAAGAATAACGGTATCTGGATTCCAAAATAAAAGTACCTTAGGAAACATGAAGAGGTTTAATTTTTTGAAAAAATATCATGGAGATAACATTAAGATAACACCAGAGAGGGTGACGTAAAAATATCTTCCCCCAGTGGTAAGATATGAGGATATAGACGAGGATATGGTAACATGGGTTACAGACTGATAATTAATTGAACTGTAAAGAACAATAAAAGCGATTGCTTGAGGGTGGGGCTCAAGCAAGGACGTCCATCCTCATTTTGTACAATTATCATTTTCATTCATTGTTATATGTTTTATATCCCCACTTGTCTGTCCTTGTACTGTCCCTATCTGCGTTTGGGCCCTTAGTGGCTAATAAAGAAAGAGACCTGTAACTGATCAAGACTAACGTTAACTGTAACGATCTCACCGGTTTCGAAGGTCTTGTGGTACTTAAATTAGACGCTGGTGCTCCCTCGAGACCGATGTAAGCTCACAAGGAGGACAGCAAATATTAACCGGGGAACAGGGTGTTTAGAAAAATCGTGGTTTTTCCGAGACAAACTATTTAAACCAGGCTTAATGCTATACGAAAACACGAAAAAAAAAAAATGAACAAGACGTGTTATCGGCGAAGAAAACATGATTGATGATGGACCAAGGCCCAATATAATTTTATCTTTATATCGAACTTAACATGAATATTGTGTTAGAACATCCATGTTAAGTTATATATAAAAATTGCCTTTTGATATTAATATTGCTTATATCGCTATTAATCCATAAAGCGCTGGGATTTGCACGTACATAGCATGGACTGCTGAGCACATTTTATGAAAATGAGACTACCATATATGCATAAAAAACAGTTTTACATCATCTGAAAAGTCATTAGTTGAACTATTAGTCCTCTTGCATTTTGAAGAGTATCGGAGCGTTTGAATGACATTAGACCCCAACAAACGCCCATAAATTAAATGCATCTATCTGGGCTACGATCGTGGCCTGTTGACCTGTGCCTCACGACCACGATCGTGGTCCGTCACGCTTTATGCGTTAATTATTTTTGTTATATACAGGCCCTTGCCTTTTGAAATAATTTCCATAAAACTTTTACATACTGGATACTGGATGGTTTCCGTGTTGAAGCTCCTAGGAGCTTGTTCACAGGTCCTTTTCCACTAGTACAATTAATTTGTCCTGTGTGGTACAACACTTCAACAGTTATAGCTAATAGTAACAGGGTGAAATTTTGCAGGAAGCTCCCTCCAATGTACGTCAAGCCTGTTCTTGAAGGCATTGACTGATGGAGCTGCGACCACACTGTTTGGCAGACTGTTCCAGGCGGCGGTCACACGCTGTACGAAAAAGCAGCTTCTAATGTTGAGCCTGCAGTGTGATCTTTCCAATTTCAGGCTATGTTCTCTCGTATTTCTACCTTGGAAGTAGTTGAATTAGGGGCGGTTGGTCAGGTACAGGCTGTGCGTATACTTATACATGTTGATCATATTCCCCCTGAGACGGCGATGTTCGAGACTAGGCAGGTTTAGTGCAGCCAAGCGCTCTGGGTGTGGCTTTTCTTTCAAGGATGCAATGAGTTTGGTGGCACGCCTCTGAACATCCTCCAACTCGCAACACATTGCCTTATGCCGGGGTTGCCAAACTGTGTATCCATATTCAAGAATCGGGCGAACTAGAGACTTGTGCAGCTGTACGAAGACAAAAGGGATGATGAAGTCAAATGATCGTCGGATGACTCCAAGGATTCGATTTGCTTTTGAAGTTGCTTGGTTTATGTGGTTCTTGAAGGTCAGTCCTTTGTCGATCAAGACGCCAAGATCCCCCTCCACCTCACTTTCTGCTAGTTCCACCACAGTCCGTTCCCCCTGTGCATCTTAGACTCTCATGTAGTATTTCCCGTCCGTCTTCGGGTTCCCCACTCTCAAGACGGAACACTTCTCAGGATGGAACAGCATTTGCCAGTTCATCGACCACTCGTGAAGGCGATCCATGTCATCTTAAGGTCACATCAACGTCATTCCTTGCGAAGATCTTTGTGTCGTCAGCAAATAACCTAACGTGGCTCTGGACATGCCGAGGCAGGTCGTTTCTATACATGAGAAACAGTACTGGGCCAATGACACTGCCTTGTGGGATGCCACTTGTCACCTCTCCCCTCTCTGACTTCACGCCGTTGACACAGACTCGTTGTGACCGGTGGCTCAAGAAGTCCCGGATCCACTGAAGGACATTTCCCTGATACCGTGAGCTTCTACTTTGGCTACAAGCCTACGATGTGGGACGCTGTCGAACGCTTTCATGTAATCCCTGCATCCAAGGCCTCCGTCCAGATGTCAAGAACGTCAAGCAGTTGCGTCACACATGGTTTCCCCTTTGTGAACCCAAGCTGTTCTTGGTTGATGAGGTCATTTCGCCGCATGTGTTCAATTATGTGCTCATGAACAAGCACCTACATCACCTTGCACAGTACGCAGTTCAAGCTTACTGGCTTGGTAGTTGTTGACCGCAAAACGGCTCCCTTTCTTGAATATGGGGGTGACGTTAGCAGTTCTCCACTCGTCTGGGATTTTGCTTGACTCCATTGATTTTCTGTAAACAATCGTGATTGGCAGAGCGAGTACATCCGATAGCTCGGAAAGTATGGGTTGATTCCAACCGGTTCTGGAGCCTTGGCAATCTTCTAGGGGTACGAGTGAACACAAATATCCCAAACAGCGACATATACTTGGTAGGATAGTTTAAGAAAGTATAAATAATAAACAAGTGCGCAAAATTCCTTTTGTTTGATAAAAATAAACTGCTTTTAGGAGGAGGGAGCGTTTGTAAAAACGTCATTCCTTGAAAGGGGAGACTAAATTAGAAAACGTTGAGAACCACTGTAGAACAAGCCAATGACAAAAATATGAGTGTCTTGTATTTAAGTCCTTATGGATGTATGAATAAGAACAAAGGCATGACTGAATGGTTAAGAATTTCGTTTCCCAGTCCCGTGATTCTAAGTTCGTTCTCACTTTGCAACACATCCAAAAAGTTGCCTCAAGTCGACCTCTGTGCACTAGCGTAGCTGGGGGGGGGGGGGCAGTCCGCCCCGGGCGGCACTTTTCATCCTGTTGTAGGCTATTGCTGTAGGCAATGTATTTTTTGTAGGGTCCAGGGGCGGCAAACGGAAGGGCCGCACACACTCTAGCTACGCTAGTGCCTGTGTTGGAAAATGGGGAGACGTATATGTGTGAAAATCCTTCGGATATGGGCTGTACTTATAATCCAGAGGACCGTCTTGTATCTCACCGTTGTAAACAACAGCAGCACTAAATCTGACAAGAGTTTCCGTTGATTCAGCAGCTAAATTCTAAGTCTTCCAGTGGCTCTAGAAAAAGCTATAAGAAATCACACCAGTGAACCGCTGAAGAACAGATCTTCAATAGTGCCGCCACAACGATGTTTACAGAAGCCATCCCTAAACTGAACAATAGCAGTGCTTACAGAGATAGAATATCTCTCCATTTTTCACTTTTTTCCCCTTTATAAACACTATTGACACAGGTTTTCGTAGAAACCTCATCGACAGTACATATCAGTGGAAAACTGGTGGGTTTATGTATTTTATTGTCCCTGATCGTTGTTCATACTTGGTTTTAATTGAAGCGGAAAACCAGCTGTTTTGAGGAGAGCGGCTGGTTAATATTCTGTCGATATCCTCGACTCCAGTACTTAACTGGTATTTAATATTATCGAGCCTGGAAAATGAAAGATAAAGTTCATTTCGAAAGCATTTGAACTCAGAACATAACGAACCGGATCAAATACCACAAAGCATTTTGTTCGGCATTCTATTAATAATGTTAAGGGCAATGGATTGAGAGATTATTAGAGCGTCGAACAAAATGCTTTGCGGTATTAGTTCCGGTTTTTTATGTCCTGGTTTCAAATCCGGTCAAGGCTAATTACGCCGGCATTTACATCCCTTCAGGGTCAGTAAAATAGTATCAGTCAAGCACTGAGGTCAATGGTATCGTCTAACCTCCTACGTGTCTTGTGCTTAATTTAGAAACAATAATTCTAAATAACTTAGATCTACTTTCGATTATGTGGTTATATTTATAGATTTATTCCATTTCAGTTATTAATTTTTGCTAGAGATTTATCATTTAAAGGAGAGCAAAGGATGGCAAACTCAACTCAGCTAAAGTTTACTTCCACTCCACCACGGAAAAAATTACTTGAGAAGGCACAACAGAATCTTATCTCAGTGAGTCGGGACCACATTTCATCTTTCTCAGCTGAATGGAATGTGCCTGGTATTCCGTCAGATTTGACAGGCTGACTATAAAATGTTTACTATCAGTTTCTCGGTGTACTTGCCAGTTTCTTTCTCCCAAGCGCGCTCACACACGAACACGCTCTCTCTCTCTCCCCCCACTTCTTTTTCTTTTTTCTCTTACCTTCTCTCTCTGTCATCTCAGCATTTTTCAGATTAATGACCTCCCTTGCTCATCGCTCCCCTCCCATCAAATCTAGTCTGAATATCAAATTAACCCTCCCTCTCATTTCCTAATTAATCTTTTTTATAGGGAATTTTATTGTCAAACGCTGAAGTGAAAAATTAACACTTACACACACACATTCTAGTCTGTGACATGTTGGGAGTGAGTGTTGTAGAAATCCCAGCGACCAGATTTCTGCTTTCAGTTAAATCCAGTTCAGCTCATTTTACTCTTAATGTCAATGATTTCTTACTTTGACATCATGCCATTAAACATGCTGGGAAAAGAGCACTGTTGATTAATCGATAGTATATGACCGAGTGACTGGTAGTTATTTTATCTACAAAGAGATGAAAAGCGAAATCAAACCTGATTGGATTTAAAACTTCTGAGTGTTGAAGCTAAGATTCTAAAATACTGCCAAGCCAGTGTTAATGTTCTGAGAGAAAACATACACGTTAGATTCCTTGTAACTTTATAACTTTGAGTCTAAGTTTTAAAAAATAAATAAAAAAATAAGAATATTTGTTAAAAATAGTAATTCCTATTCTGTAAGTTGATTCCCGGCGATATTTGAAGTCAGAACACAAATAAATGAAATTAAGCATTATAAGCTAATTCAACCTTTTATTGTAAGATAGGTTTCGTGAAACTGGGTAAAATAGAATATACAGTTCAGAGAAACGTCAAATAGGGGTTGATCCCTTTTGTCAATTTGACCGAGTTCTCACTTCGGTACAAGGCCACCAATTTAGTTATTTATTTAAATAAGTCAGTCAAATGAAAAGTGTCAATGACTTTTGTGATGGGTCAATGCTTACAGGAAAAATGTGGGCGAGCAAGGAATTACAGATGGTTACAATCTCTAGGAGGAAATGACTAAAAAAACTGTTTAGTATGAAGTCTGGAAAATATTAAAAAAAAGCTGGGATGACAAGAAAAGGAGAGACAAGTAAGTGGAACGTACCTGAGTGAGAGGCTGTGTAGTTTAGTTAGTTCGGATGTTGCAATGGATAGAGGAAGTGGAGCAGTGGTTAAAGTATATAAATGAAATGTTGTGGTTGAGTTGCTAAGTAGAAACTGCTTAAAGATAAATTAGGGGTGGTAGTAAGTTTTAGCTGTCAAATATCTCCCTATTCAACTATAATTCAAACTGCCTCATGGTCCCAGCAGACAAAATGGAAAAAGTGTTGTCTTGGAGGATGGCGAGGGAGTTGCATTGCAACAGCCACTCTGACTTACGGAGCTCGCACTTGCGGATAGCCATCTCTGCTCCGACAGATGTCAGAGGGCGAGATACTATGACAGTTTACTTTTCTCAACCTGACGAGCAGCGGAGCTAGGGCTAGTAGTTGAACACACTAAGATGTCGACAGAGAAAGTGTCACAGCATGTGACATCTCAGATGAGGGATCTACAGCCACGAAACGGAAAAATTGTTACATCGTCAGGCCTTTTACTGTCCTCTTTTGGTGGCTAGAGCTGGGAAAGGAAGCCTGCAACGTCTAGGCCATGCTAGAAAAAGCAAATATAAAAAAATAGAGCAGTGATTCCCAACGTAGAACATATACTCCATCGGTGAAGCCTGGGAAAATTGTGGGATCCAAAATTTTTTTTTTGTTTTTTAATGGGACATAGAATTGGGAAATTTTCTTCTTTTTTTTTTCACAGCAAATATACTACACCTATACGTTTTTTCCAGACACCGGTGGGGCATACATTTTTCTGGAAAATTATAGTGGGGCCTGAGGGAAAATAGGTTGGGAAACACTGAAGTAGAGCGTCTGTGAACCAGTATTGCAGTTAGTGAGTGAATTATGGAGAGTCAGTCGACAATCTATCAACACTGCTGTACTCTCAGGGTCTGGTACTATCTAGTGGATTCCGCCTAAGATGTCTGTGTTTGTAGAAGTATCATTGTATCAAGTATATGAGCAACGAACTCCGATGTGAATTTTAGTAGAGCTCAACAGTTTATTGGGACTGAAATATTCCCTGGTCCTTAAAAAATTACATATGTCTTTGGCGAAATTATATATATAAGATGGCTATGGAAGATTTACAGAGTTTGAATCTTAGAATTTATAGCAACTTTGAAGGTTTTGGTTGTGTTGCTCATGAAAAGAAACAGTGACGTATTATATAAGTCTATTTCTTTCTGACGTTTAGTAATCGTGCTTTTGTGCTGTTGTAAGTTATCATCATGTCTTCATTTAAGAATGTTCTCAAGGTCATTGTTTATGGAGGTAATGCATCTGATGTGCGCTGTTGGTTGCAAATAAACGACATCTGTATGCAGACAGGAAGAATTGAACGATGATATCATTTGCACATGAATGTGTGTTTAGAGAGAACAGTAAATAGATTCAATAACGTACAGTAAAATGACTGTGAGGGATAGTACCAGACCCTGAGAGTACAGTAGTGTTGATAGATTGTGGGATAGAAAGCCCCATTGACACATGCTGTAATGATACGGTCTTACAGAAAGTTACCGTTCCAAGACATTAAAGACATATGGAGACTATAGTTATATGGCTTAGCAAAAAGATTTTTCTGTTAGGTACGGTTAAAAGCTTTACTGATGATGAGTTAACAATATTACTATCGTTGAAAAGGTGGCGAAACTGGCAGAATCGTTAACGCGCCGGGAAAAATGCCTAGCGGCATTTCGTCCATTTTTATGTTCTGAGCTCAAATGCCACCGACTTTGTCATTCATCCACTCGGGGTCGATAAAATAAGTACCATTTAAGTACTGGAGTCGATGTAATCGACTTACGCCCTTGCCTGAAATTGCTGGTCTTGTGCCAAAATTTGAAACCAATATTACTTTTCACAGAACTTCTGGATGGCAAGAGACTACTTGTGAGTTATATATATGAATAGATCTTACTCTACGACTGGGCACTGGAGGAGGAGAGGGAGACTAAGATGACAAAAGAGGTATATTTTACTATTTATTACTGTTTCCTTTATCCAGAGAAGATAAAATCACAAATGTAACCCAAGCTAGAAGAAATGTATTCACTAACATAAACAACTACATGCACTGACATCAAATTCTCAGAATCAACAAGTTATAACAAATCTAAAACCCAACCTAAGTGGAGCAGCGTCACTCATCTTCCCCTTCATGCACACCCTCAAAATTTTTTGAAAAGTTAATCAACGACATCACTAACCCACACATCCTCTTCTGCAAAACTACAACACTGATTCAGACAACTACACTCAATCACCGTTCTACTAACAAACTTTAAAAAAAAAAAAAATAATAACTCAGTGGTTTTAACTGCGATAGCCGCTTACATATATCATTCAAACTACCACTGACATGAGCTAAGCTATAGACTTCATTCTTACAAAAATACTCAAATACATCTTAAGAAACAAGACAGAAAGTCGGTTAGCAAACTACCTGCCAAGCTACCAAGACTTATGCCGTATAAGAACTCTTCACAAACCTGCAATTTTCTGAATAGTGTACCACAGAGATCTGTCCTCTCACCCACTCTTTACAACTTATATCTCCACGAAATATACAATCTCTTATACAAGTGACAACACTCTCATATCCTCTCACCATTCTTCAGACACTGCAGTACACCTGCGCCAACCTTATTTATATCCACAGAAACCGAGTTCTATCACGAAGGTAATGGAGACAGCTATTAACAAAAACGTTATCCAACACATTGAATCCCTGTCTTCAGTGACCACCTGTGTGGCTTTTGCTACTCTCTCTTTAAAGAAATTTAGTGAAGGTAATGTTGCCCAAGGCAGCAAAATTTTCACAGAATCTGGAATGCAAATATCTTTTCAAAATTTCCCGCCTACAAGCTCCACCTCACTCTTGTCTCTTGGATCGGTAATTTGTTATCAGATCGTACCATCACAGCATGTGTTGGCGAAGCACTTTCTATTCAATTCTTAATCAACTCTAGTGTTCTTCAATGTTCCATTTTGTTTACCAATCTCTACCTTCAATACATCACTGGCCCACTTGCCACTTATCCAACAATGTCCACTCTTATGCAGATGATACAATCTTTCATTTCTCTCTAACATTTCCCAACTATGCATCATCCACACGCAGCCTAGACACCAGATGCCTAACATGCACTGATTTCTTAAACGGAGTCCTAGAGAGCATCCTACAGAGGGGACATACCACCCTTGTCCCTTTTAACAGAAAAAAAATACATACTGCATCACACTCACACTGAATATGAGTGGCATCAGTTAGATCCCTCAGTCACTCCAAATGCTGGACCTCACTATCACCGAGGATCTCAACTGGCAAAAGTCCAACCTTAGCATAGCTAGGACCACATCCTAAAGACTTGCCCTTCTTTTCAAGGCCATAAATATTTCAGTTCCTATCAGCTGCGACACTCTATAAGACTCAAGTGGGACTTACAGTGGAGTACTGTTCCTACATCTGGGACGGTGCTGCTGCTACGCACAGAGACATCCTTGATTGCATCCAAAGAAGGGTGGCTCGACTGATTCGCATTCAGTCACTAACAGGCACGCTCCAGCCTCTAACTCACAGACATACTGTCGCCTCTTTATGCCTTTTCTGTCATTACTATAACGGCCCCTGTCCTTTGGAGTAGGTTAGTTTCGTGTTTCCACTTATGTTTTGCACCTCTCGGCACTTTTGTTGTATCTAACCCCCTTGGCCTCGCACTAACCACTGCACCACACCGTCTGCAGCAAGCTTCAACCCTCACAGTCCTTGACACTACATGAAAATTCATCTGCTTAGATAAGTATAAGGATCATAATAAGAAATAGCTCAACATCAATAGCCTTAGTGACTCCAAACATTTCTGGGATACATACCACCAACAATAAATGCAGAGAAACAGTAACAGAAATACTGGAATCTACTGGATTACACAAATAGATTGGACACGTGAAAGAGAGGGAGAGAGAGAGAGAAAGAAAGAAAGAGAGAGAGAGAGAAGAGAGAGAGAGAGAGAGAGAGAGAGAGAGAGAGAGAGAGAGAGCAATATGTCCAGACTGCCATACGGGTTCATTAGGCATGCTCCAAAACGGAGTTAGTGTAAAAAGGATAAAGGATCGATGGGTCACGCCTCGTTATGCGACTTTTCGACAAGGATTGATCTAGTGTCATATAATAATAACCACAACAGAGTTATAGGGACGCACTAGACAGAAGAAATATTCAGAATGTCAAATTGCAGCTCATATGGTAAACTACTGTATGAAGGAGCGTGTAGTAAGATCCTGCAGTACTCGATCGTACTCAATTGTGTTATCGTATGCAGTGAAATCGTGGAATACTGAATCTGCCGACTGTTCCTAGTCGTTCGACGATCTACATAAATGCCATAGGATTGATTGTTGCTATACAAGCAGCACAGTTTCAGCATGGCCAAGTTTATTGTATGCTTTCTCTCCTATCTCATAGAAGTAGTGTCTCAGTTGGGTTTAAAAGCTGTAAAATCTAAAATTAAAAAATATAATTTATCATGAACATTTCTATGTATTCGCTCAACAATGCGTTCGTTAACATTTTAACAAGTTTTAGCAATCCAACGCTTTTACCGAGATTTCTCAACGCGCGGTCCCAGGAATTTTTCGAAGGGAGGGCACAAGGCCAGAAGGGAATATAATTCCAGGACAAAATGCATAACATTATTTAGAAGGACGCACTTCTTTTCGGGAGGGGGGAAGGGAGACACGTGCCCCCCCCCCCCTCGGTTTCTCAGTAAATGTAAAAACATCTCCAGAGTTGTGTCTGGAGCTTGTTTGAAATAAATGAAAATTCAATATTATCTATTATTTAAATAAAAATAGCAATGGAGTGACGAATTGTTTGAATGTTGGTTAAAATGTCTTGTGATATTTGTTTCGGCTCATAATATCCTGAGTTCAAATCTAGCTGAAATCAATTTTGCCGGGATCAAAAAATAAAGTAACAAATGCTGGAGTGTATCTGTTATTTTCAGGCCCTGTGCATAACTTAGTTGTTAGTTTCCCCCCTCTCTCTCTACATATTGAATCCCACTTTTAAATGTTCCAAATATTAAATATGCTTTCACTCAATATCTACCATGTAGATAGTGTTTCAGAACTACCAATATGTTCCACACTAAGAGAATTAAAAGGTCCTGCTTCGTAATAATGGTAGTTTCTCACATTTGTTGATACAAGGCTTCAGATTTATGGACGGGTGTCACCAAGTGAATTAAGTTCATGATTTGCAATTATTTGTGTGCGCTACAGAGAAATAGATAATGTTACAAAGTATATTTTGGTAATTTGTGTACAAGGAAAATTTACAGAAAGTGACCTAAATCTATCTTTAGTAGTTTAAAGGGAAGGGTTGTTATTGCTAAAATGTTGATTCTCTTCACACCATGAGCAGAAGAGGCAAAAACAGGACAACTTGCCAGTGACCCAGTGGTTATTCATGTTGTACTTTCCAACCACATACAGACTCTCACTATAATAAAACTGGCATTGTTATAGTTAACACAACTGAATAACAATAATAAATAATTGTGCTATTCAAAGAATCAAGCTGCTATTGTTGATATTGTTATTGATAATTTCAACTTCCACAAAATATCCAGTTTCATTTTCCTTCAATTTCCTATTTCCCTATCAATTATTTCGACATTTCAAATAAACAGTCAAACAATAGATATATATAATTCATCAACACAGAAACAGTTCGTATGGTGGAGAGGGAGGTATACCAAACAATTCTTATAAAATGAAGTCACCGTATTGTGTTTTGCGGGGTTTTCTTTTCTTTATTATTGTGGGGTAGCTTCTGTTGAAGTTTAGAATGCATATAGTTGCTATGCGTTACATGGGACGTTGACACGCTACTTGTGTTATTTAAACACTGTATCTCTCCTCTCTCCATCCTCATTCTGCTTTTTCTATAACACCTCCCCTCTTTCACACTTCAATTTCCAGGTTACTTCTTTCTGTTACCTCTCTCTTTAATCTTACTACCCATCTTTTTCTCTTTTCGCTTCTCAATCTCACCCTCCAACCCTTTTCTATTTCCTCCTTTTCGTACTCTCACTTCGACCTCATTCATGAAAGACAGGAGGGGTTTGCTTTTTAGTCGCTTCTTACATGAAAATATCTTCGTTGAGAACTGGGGCAGTTGTATACAATCTACTATCAAATACTCGAAAACGGTTTACTTGTTTGCTTAATTTTCAAATTAAGTTCCACCGATTCCTTGGTGATATAGCGAAATGACAGATAACATTTTTACACCAATGGATATACTTTTACAGATAGCTCGACCTATTAAATGTCACAGCCTAGTCACCTTCTGTTTTAAAGATATAAACTACGTAGTTTCAAACATACATTTTAGAACAGTTTATTTATAATTTTTAAAAAATGGTCACAACCAGAGAAATAAATTACTCCACATGCTGTAAACGAAAGAGCACCAGACTAGATGAGTTACAGTATCTTATTGTAAATCTTATACTCATTGAAACAATTACGATTTTTATCAATAGCAGCAGACCTACTCTGTCGTCTGCTTAAACACTACCCCTGGCTCATGGCTGCCGTTAGCAGAGACCACTCAGTTGCAAGCATTCCCCTCACCAGTCTCGAGGGTTGGAGGCTCTATAAAAGATCATATTCACTGCCCTCGCCCCGTCTCTGATTAAGCTATATATATATATTTTAAAATATTAACAACTATTAATAATCCACTTAGTTTATTCTTACAAAGTAGAAACAGCGCGAATCTATTTGTGTGTATGTACGTGTGCGTGATCATTGTATTTTTCTTTTATCACAAACCTCAATGACTTAATCGATAGACAAACGGACAATCAGCCAAAGGGACAACATTCAGTATTCTGTACTGTGTCAACAGTGAAGGCGCTTAACTCTTAAATGGCCCAGCCTACTTAACTGTAATAAATGGAAGTGAGAATTTGAATGAATTTCTGAAATAGAACAAACTCAAAATTTTGAAAATACGGAGTATAGTCGATTGAAACGGTTCAGTACACTACTGGTACTTATAATATCAACTCCAAAGAAAAGACAATTAAAATTTCCTGCAGTGGGATTCCAACTCAGAACAAAAAGAAACATGGTTAAGTACTGTAACTAACAACATCGTGAGCCAACGAGGAAGCCTACATGCTAGAAATACCAATCACATCTCCCTTTCAAATTACAACTAACATTGAACTAAACAACAGCACCACTACCAACACCGATATAAACAACACCGCATCACTGTTATCACTTTAATTTTTATACTGAAATCCCTTAAAAGGATCTGTGTAACAATATTTATTAGGAGTGGCTGTGTGGTAAGTAGCTTGCTTACCAACCACATGGTTCCGGGTTCAGTCCCACTGCGTGGCACCTTGGGCAAGTATCTTCTACTATAGCCTCGGGCCGACCAAAGCCTTGTGGGTGGATTTGGTAGATGAACACTGAAAGAAGCCCGTCATATGTGTGTGTGTTTGTGTATCTGTGTTTGTCACCCCAACATCGCTTGACAACCGATGGTGGTGAGTTTCAGGACGATATAACAATACTTCTGGACCGAATCGCCTCTCTTTAGACGATATGAACCTTATGAAAATCCAATACCACCATAATTATGTAACAAGGACATTCAACTACTTTAGAAAACAGACAAACTCGAATTGCCTAGCAAACCAAGTCACTGAATAACTAGATCACAGAAGCACACTATAATTATCAGTTAGTGTTAACATATTTAATGTAACGAGCATCGAGGATACACTTTCTCTTATCAATTTATTAGCATTTTGAAAGCTTACAGCATTAACTATGTGAGCCTCCCCTCCTCGCCCCACTTAACTATCTGTCTTCCATCTTGAAAGCATTTCTGGAAGGTTTATCCATGTCACTATTTTAGATTCCGTAGTTGGAGAATGATTTTCACTCAAAATGTATAAATTCTGTCAGTCATTCTAAGGCTTGATGTGTGTGAGTAAGAAATCAAATAACACCGAAGAAATCAAATAACACTGAAACATGCATGGTGTTTCACCGTACTTACTAAATTCAGACTCACTGCCCCATTGCATGTCCTACCTATTTCATTCCACTTTTTTATCAGTTTGAATTTTTATGTTATTTCCCTTGCATTTCTTGGTAAGAATTTTCGTTAATGCTAATAATTTATGTTTTCATTGCGGGTGTAATTTTAATTGATTAGATATTGCCAGTGCCACCGAACTGGCGCTTGTGCGGGTGGCACGTAAAACACACCATTTCGAGCGTGGTCGTTGCCAGTACCGCCTGACTGGCCTTCGTGCCGGTGGCACGCAAAAGCACCCACTACACTCTCGGAGTGGTTGGCGTTAGGAAGGGCATCCAGCTGTAGAAACTCTGCCAAATCAGATTGGAGCCTGGTGTAGCCATCTGGTTTCACCAGTCCTCAGTCAATCGTCCAACCCATGCTAGCATGGAAAGCGGACGTTAAACGACGACGATGATGATGATGATGACACTAAACATGTTAGCCCATCAGTTGACTATATAATTAAGTTAACTGGTTAGTGGTGAAAGGCCATCCAGCTATGAAAACATTTCTTCAAACAGTATGCAAAAGTTTAAATTTCTAAACACCAGCATAAAAAAAAATGGATAAACGTAAAACAGACCACCACCAGCTTCTTCGAACTTCTTTTTCTTACTAGAAACCAAAAAGCACCCAGAAAATCTTCTCAATCTAGTTCTAAACAAACAAAAGTTTTCGTTAGCCACAATGAATCATAAAGCCAGTTGGAAGAAACGAAAGAGAACTGTCTACCACAACAGAGAAGAACCTTCTGTTGGTGATTTTAAAAGATGATGATTTTTATTAAAAATAATAAATAAATAATAAAATGTTATATATAGATGGGTCACTAAAATTCTAATAGAAAGTCTATAGAAATTCCATAACTTGTTAATATGTTTTCTTTGAATTCTGTATGTGAAAAATATTTTCGAAGTAAGTTGTGGGAAAATGAGAAGTTGTGGGAAAATGAGAAGTTGTAGCCAGAAATGTAAAATTGATAAAATAGAAAAACTTTAAGTGAAGGGAGATAACTGAGAAGTAAAACTTCATTAATGGTAAGTATAAGGTTTTCAAATTACTATTCGTTTCCCATCATTTGTGTTCATTATCATTTAATATCACGATACCTCTTAAGTCGAGGCTTGACTTGCCAGAAATAGTAACTAAATATCCCTTTGATTATACCCTTTCGTATTATATAAAGATATACGTGAGATACTGTAATCCTATATATCCGTTCAAAGATGATGAATATAGCTGATCAGAAGTTCACTTGACCAAGAGACCTGGAGCTAAACTGCAACAATAACAGAGGCATCAATACTGCTTAATCTTTTTTTACAAAGAGAAATTCAGCCTTTCTCTACTTAAAACAAAAAAATTAAATAGTCAACGTTTGATTATTGTTGTTGTTAAGGTTTAATCATACCGATGATAAAAAGATCATAGACGTTCCATCATTGACCCTCTCATCTTTTTCATACTCGGTGTATGTAGAATTACATAATTGAATGTATCCTTCCCATTTTTTAAAGAAAATACATGAGTTGAAAGAGATCTGGCTACTATTTTTAGCAGGTCGAGCGACCACATAGAGGCTAGTAAATTGGTGCGTCAGGTATGTAAAGCCAGAACGAGTTACTAAATACAAATTCTACACTATTTCCATGAAACTCACCATGTTTTATTTGTTGAATTAATTGTAAATTGAGTAGTCTGTCGCTTCTTTTATAACTACTTTTCAAAACTAAAGAACTAGGATTTTCAACATGTTCTGTTTCAGTCCTAACAGCACTTTAAAATATTGGTTTCAATATTACTTCTCTTAGAAACGCCAAACTTCAATCTATTTTTTAGCATGATGTTTCCAACAGAAATATTAGTTTCTAATTTGGTACAAGATCAGCCGTTTTGAGGGGTTATGTAGTAGTCGATACCTATGTAAATGACTGGTGTTTTATTTTATCGATTCCGAAAGAATGATAGTCAAAGTCGACATTGGCAGGATTTGAACTCAGACCGTAAAGATACAGAGAAATATTACAGATAATTTTTTTCTGGCGCTCTAACAACTCTACCAGCTCACCTCCTTTTCCAATACAGGAATAGATTATGTCAAGCTGATTTGCACTAAATTTATGTCGGTATTTTACAATGCTATTATTTCTACTCGTAAAAGCTGGTAAAATTATAAAATTTTCGGAAAAAATTCAATGCTAAAACGTTGGCTATTCAATTTTTTTATGTTTTTTTTGTAAAAAGTATTAAGCAGCATTGGGATCTTTTCCCTTTGGCCGGCACATTTAAAAAATAATTTTTTGTAACTAAACACTTTCAAAATTCGTATACTGGTAGAATGTGTCACATAAAACATCATTTACTTTTGGCGTTTTTGAGAAAATTGTGTATTTTCGAAGTTATATCGTATTAGAGTTGTTGTATTTCGGAAATTTCAACCAATCAATGACGTCTATTGAGGTGAAAACAATTACTACTGTTGTTTGTCAACAACAACTTCCAGCGGTGTATATCACTGTTATTTATGACATATTTAATCTCAGTTACGTTTGTATGAATAAACGAGTGTATCTGAAGCATGTTTACTTCATGGCACCACCACAGTCGTTCGTGCATTTCTACTGTTTTTAGTTTTTTTTCCTGTTTTTCAGCTACTGTTTTCGGAAACACTTTATTGCTCCCCCCTCCAATTTCTTCATTTTTCCGTAACTCTAACCCTAAAACCACAACCCTAACCCTAAAACCTCAACCCTAACTCTAACTCTAAAACCCTAACCCTAATCCTAAAACCCTAACCCTAACTCTAAAACCCTATCCCTAACCCTAAAAGGATCTTTGGGGTTTGACGGGCAACATTTTTTTTTGTAGTGTTTTTGGTACCGAAACACTTTCAAACTTCAAATATTTGTATATTTTGTGGTATATAACAGATAAAAAATTTTGTATTCGAAGTTAATTTATGTAAAAAATTGTCGTATTTCGGTAATTTCAACCAATCACTGACGTCTATTGAGGTGAAAACAATTATTGCCGTAATGGTGTCATGGGATCTTTTCCCTTGAATAAAATTAGTCCCGTTGTTTGTCAACAACTACCCGTGTTACTCTTATTTATGACATCGTTCGTGCGTTTGTACTGGTTTTAGTTTTAGGGTTAGGGTTCGGGTTTTAGAGTTAGGGTTAGTTTTAGGATTACGGTTAGGGTTATGATTATTTTTGCCATAACATTAACTCTAACCCTATAACTCATAACCCTAACCCTAACCCCAACCCTAACGCCCGAACCCAAACCCTGAACCCTAACCCTAAACCCTTACTAGGGAATAATGATATAATTAAACAGGGAATAACACACTTGACACCGAACAGCAGTAACTGTATTCAGCTGAATAGACGTCAGTGATTGGTTGAAATTACAGAAATACGACAACTTTAACATGAAATAACTTGCGATGTGCAATTTTTTGTTAAGAAGGTTAAGAGAAGAAGTTGTTTTATATGACACATTCTACCAGTGTCCCAAGTTTGAAAGTGTTTCGTTAAGAAAACAAATGTTGCCCGTCAAACCCCAAAGATCCCCCTAAAATCCTAACCCTGAGCCTATAAACCCTAAAGCTAAAACCAGTACAAACGCACGAACGATGTCATAA
The DNA here is from genome assembly GCF_046866305.1 of Octopus bimaculoides. Classification (NCBI taxonomy): domain Eukaryota; kingdom Metazoa; phylum Mollusca; class Cephalopoda; order Octopoda; family Octopodidae; genus Octopus; species Octopus bimaculoides. The sequence goes on along the minus strand of NC_142930.1, from coordinate 31,304,092 downwards.
ATAACAGTGACAAACGAAATATACACCGCCGATAGTTGTTGTTGACAAACAACGGCAGTAATTTTATTCAGCTGAATACACGTCATTGATTGGTTGAAATTACCGAAATACGACAACTTTAACACGAAATAACTTTAAAAATATAAACTTTTCTCAACAACATTCATTGTAAAAGATGTTTTATATGACACATTCTACCAGTGTCCGAAGTTTGAAAGTGTTTAGTTACAAAAAATTAATTTCTCGATGTGCCGTTCAAAAGGAAAAGATCTGATGGATGGATTTGAGAAGCCAAATTTCTCAAGATTGGTATTTAGGCAGTGTGCTACATATCCCAGGGGTTCCAGTAATTACAGGTATAAAACTGAACATGTAATCTGGATAGAGTAATTGCAGATTTCTCAATAGTTCAGCACAGGTGTTCTCTTTTTCACTGATCTTCAGGTTTATGTTAACATCCGCTGGGCAGCTAATTTCTACAACTGTGCAGTGTGTGTGCGTGCGTAGGTAGGTAGGTATGCATATGTGTGTATGCATGTATGTATGTATGTATGTATTTATAAGAACGTAGACCCACCACCACATGAGTAATAATCATGTTTCACTCGTTTCTTATCTTGTTTCTTCTTTTTTGCATCAGTTGTTGAGAAGCAGGTTTTCCTCTTGAACAGGACATTTATTTACAAAAGGTTTCACGTAATGAATTAATCTAAACTATGCTACATTAATTGATGAAACATTTGTCAAACATACATCCAGCCTCTTCTTAGGACAATGTCTTCCACTCATATCCTTATACAGCGAGTCATCGAGGCAACCTGTACGTGACCACTCGAACTGGTAAAAGTAGCAACCAAATACCCCTCATATCACACCCACTGTTTTAAAATAGTCCACATTGCATAATCTTAGAATCTCTGTGCCAAAAAAAAAAAAAATACAAGATGCTTACAGTGAGAATAGCTTTGATCATAGATTTTCTTGATCAAAGCTAGCCTCGAAGTGATTCAACAATAGTCTAATACCCAGTAGTGAAGTTAGTCGAGGGTTCATATTTTGTCACCAGTACTACCTTGATTCCATGGCCAAAACACTTAACTTTAATACTTCAATTAACATACAAAAAGTACATCGTTCTATGTGGTAATAGTAGTAATAACAATGTCGACGACGACGAAGAGGAGTAGTAGTAGTTTTGAGAATAGTTATGTTACCAGTAGTGACATAACTTACAGGTATTTTCTTGAAAGTATTGATGGAAGTTATGATAGTTGCTGAAAGGAATAAAAGTTCGATTAAATTTGTTAATAGAGTTATCTCCCTTGTACTACATCTAAAGTCATTTACCTGCTGCTGAATAGCAATAGCTGTGATCTAAAAACTGTGTATAATTATATAACATTGCTTGCTTGATTTTCAAATAAAATTCCTCCAGTAAGTGAAAGTATACAACGAAGCAACTGTATTTTAACAAGGAAGGTTCTTTGTAGACGCTCAGATTTCTAGATATAGCAACCAACTCTCATTAGATCGTCTTTAATTATGGAGTAAATCTTCATTTATCACACCGGCAATGACAATTTAATGACCGCATCTATGATTTCAGTTCCCAGAGAGCAATGAAAAGAAGACAATAGAAATGTTATGTGAAAATGATTAACAAAACATAGTTATGTCAATGTGTCGTGAGAATAACCGGAGACAAACATTTCGAGGTCTTTCGTGAGAGGAAGAAAAACAAAACAATACAAATGAAAGGCCTTTTACCTATACTGTTTGTTGTTATTTCTTTTTGTGACATAGTGTTTTTGTTTATGCTTCTTCCGAACCGTGGATTTGCGGAATAGGGAAAGCGACGGACAAAATATTTTGTGGTATTTAATTACGATCCTGACTCAGTCGTCGTCGCTTTATCTTTAAATGTGTATAAATAGCTAGCTTAAAGTCTTATCGTTATGGAGATGAAATACCTGCTTAAAGATGCCTATTTTATCTTTCATTAATAACTAGTAAGTAAATGATAATGGGTTGCATGACTATTCCATGCATTATACTAAATTAATACTCTGCTAAACTAAAGAATTGCCTATGCATATGTATTTCTATATTAATAGTCGAGCAGGTAATTAAACCAATAATCAACAAATTTGAAGTCGGCAGTTTCTAATGTGCCACAGGTGCTGCGTTGTATCAATGATCAGGAAACTTACTTTTCAACGGCTCCGTGTCTCTCACCTACCAGAGTATCGACGATAAGCGCCAACCTCTTGGCAAACACTTTAGCTAAAATCTTCAGCTCTACACTTAGCAAAGTTTCGGGCCTGAAGTTGTTAAAATCATCTCCCTTGTTCGGTCCTCTCTCAGCAGCACCACCACACCCATTTGCAGGACTAGTAATTCTTCCGTTCTTTTACCAGTTGTAGTGGACATCTGTCAAGAGGCCTCCGAACAAGTCTCGTGAAGACAGCTATCATTTCCCGTGTTTTGTCAGCTGTTATCGACCTTTCGCAGAATTCTGCATCCTTATCCACAAGCTGCAGCAAAATGTTGAGGTAGGCGGTAAAGTTCACCACCATCTCTGATCTACCATACACACCAAACAGTTGAATGCTAGCATAATAATGATGATGATGATGATGGTGGTGGTGGTGGTAGTGGTGGTGGTTTCAATTTCTGACACATAGCCAGCAATTTCGGTGAGGGAGGGAAGTCGATTGCATCGACCCAGTACTCAACTGGTACTTATTATATCGACCCCGAAAGAATGAAAGGCAAAGTCGATCTCGGCGAAATTTGAACTCCGAAATGCTGCTAAGAATTTTTCTCGGCGTGCTAACGATTCTGCCAGCTCACCGCCTTAATAATAATAATAATAAAATGCCCGGATGCAGTACCAAGCAGTGACTCATGGCTTCGGATCTTAATTGATTGGAAGTGTTATCACGTACATTGTTTTGTCTTGGTATAAAAGATGGGCTACAGCAAATATTCTGCTTAATACCACAGATTTGCTTGTCAGTTGTTTGACCTTGACCAGTTGAGCATGTCCCTTGGTGGCTGACGGTATGTGCATCTCTGATCATGAGCAGAAGTAATGGGGGAGAATCATAGCCATGTGTTGAGAGGAATTCTTTGGGGGTTTGAATAATTTACCTTTGGAAACATGGGTGCTTTGCTCAACATCCTTAAACAAACCTTATTCAGGGACCTTTTGAGCGGGATGGGCTACTCGACCTGAAGAAAATTCTAACTGGGCCCCACCTGCGAGGTCATGCGCTGTTTATCTTGATATGAGATCACCATGTCGCGCACATATGGTTGTGATGCATGTGCCTGGTGTACCTTTATCAGACGGGTAGTCATGATGGGTATAATGGGCTTCGTATATTTTACCCCAGTGTCACTTTGATGGCATGCACTGCTCTCTCACTCAATAATAATAATAATAATAATAATAATAATAATGTTCAGTACTTAATATGAAAAAAGAGAAGAAAGCAGTTTGCAGAGGATTGCGGTTACCATCAAGAGAGACCATGGGTGAACCTGACAGTAGTGGGTGTAGATACTGAGGGATCTGGGAGCTGGATGACATTCTACACAGAGAAATGAAAGTCGAGGTCAGCGAGGCGTATCAAAAAAGGGTGAAGATGGTGTTGAAATCCAACCTGAATGCCAAAAATTTGATTACCGTAATGAATATCTGGGCAGTTGCGGTGGTCAGATATAGTGCGTCCATCCTCAAGTTGACTAAGGAGGAAATATCAACACTGGATAGAAGGACAAGAAAGTTGATGACGCTGCATGAGGTGCTATACCCTAAAGCAAACATAAACAGACTGTATATGAAGAGAAAGAATGGTGACAGAGAACTAATTAGTATAGACCATTGTATAAGGAGTGAAAGGAGAATGCTTGCCGAGTATTTGATAAATAGTGATGAAGACTTGCTGCAATATACCACGAAAGATATGGATGTAAATGAAGATGAAATGATGGGCAAGGAAGAGTTTAACCAAAGAGCTGAGGAGAAAAAAAAGATCTTGTTCAAAACGGGGGCACCAGTATTTTCTTAACGAAACACTTTGAAACTTGGGACACTGGTAGAATGTGTCATATAAAACACCTTTTTCTCTTAGTCTTCTTAACAAAAAAACGTACATCACAAGTTATTTCATGTTAAAGTTGTCGTATTTCTGTAATTTCAACCAATGACTGACGTCCATTCAGCCGTAAAAATTAAGTGCTGACTACGTAAACAAACGATTCGCGGCGGTGATAAAATTATTATTTCCTTGTCAAAAAATGCTGAAGCGTATTGGCAGTAGCTAATAAACCTTTCTATTATAGGCACAAGGCATGGTTTCTGTTCTATAACACAAAATAGATAAGTATACGAAGTTTGAAAGTCTTTCGGTACCAAAAACACTACATAAAACATTAATGAAAACTGGTGCCCCCGTTTTGAACAAAATCCGAAGAAAAAAGAAGACCTTGAAATGAGAATGCATGGACAGTTTGAAAGGAATACACAGGACGTTAAGGATAATACAGCATCGTGGGCTTGAGCGAGGTGATTTGAAGCATACCACCGAAAGCCTGATCATTGCTGCACAAGACCAGGCTCTCGCTAGCAAGTCAATGAAGTATAACATCTATAAAACTTCTGACACCCAGAAATGCAGACTCTGTGGAAAGAGCGTGAAAATGTGAGCCACTTGGTAAGTGGATATGAGAGCCTTGCACAAAAAGAAATCAAGCGCCGCCACAATAAAGTGTGTGTGTATCTTCATTGGCTCTTATGCCGTAAATACCAATACGAAGTAACAGAGAACTGGTATGAGCATGTACCAAGTAAAGTTATGCAGGAGGATGGAAAAGTAACGATACGCTGGGACTATGAGTTTCAGACGGATCGTGTAATCGAATACCGTCGGCCGGATATTGTCATATTGAATAAGAGAGACAGATACTGTCAGATCATTGATGTAGCCATACCAAATGACATGAGTGTTGTGAGTAAAGAGTTTGAAAAAATCCGAATTGAAAGTCGAAATGGCAAGACTATAGAATGCGAGAGGATAATGTAAAAGTGGTGGTCGGAGCGCTGGGCTCAATCCCATTGAAACTTCAAGACTTCTTAAGGCAACTGGGAATCCCATGCAAGATTGATGTCTTGCAAAAAGCAGCCTTATTGGGCACAGCGCACATTTTAAGGAAAGTATTATCTGTCTGAGGTCCTTGTCGTGACTTGACAGATGACTAAAGACTCCGGTGCATTTTTACCTACACTGTGTTACGAAGAACTAATAATAATAAATAATAAGCAGACGTTGATCGAATGTACCTACCTAAAAGTAATGGGGGAAGAGGAATGATGTAGGTAGAACTGTGCTATAAGACCTCCACAATAGCAATGAACAGGCACTTATCTAGCACAAAGGAATGGATGCTGCGGCTTGTGTGCAAACACGAAAGCAGCAAAAAATCACATTCTATCGTCAAGGAAGCTTGCAAATTTGCAAGGGAACTTGGCATTAACCCTGAATTAGGTGAAGAACTTGAAACCACTGTCACAAAACAAGCAAAACGGATCAAGCAGACTCCAAAAAAGAACGAGCAGAAATAAATTGAGGAGCGGTGGAAACGAGACTCTGCATGGACAGTATATACTTTGAAGTCGAAATGCTGATGTAGACCAAGCGACAACCCATCAGTGGCTGAGAAGTTCAGAACTGAAAGCAGAGACTGAAAGTTTCATATTGGTAGCAAAAGATTAAATTTTGCTTACCAAAAACTACCAGGCTGTTCTTCAAAATGTTTCTGTCCCTAAATGCAGATTCTGCGACACATTTGATGAAACAATAGACCATCTCGTCTCGGGTTGTCATGTGCTGACACCAAACGAATACAAAAATCGCCACGATAGGGTAGGACAGTATTTACATTGGAAAATATGTAAACATTACAAAATCAGCACTCCTGCCTACTGGTATGAACATCAACCTGGGCCAGTCGTTGAAGGTAAAAATGTCACTATGCTCTGGGATTTTCCAATCAACACTGACAGTACAATCCAGGCTAATCGACCAGGCATAATTATTAAAGACGGGAAAGAAAATACTTGTAGACTAATAGATGTAAGTATTCCCACTGATAAAAATATATCTGTAAAGGAATTTGACAAATTAAGTAAATATAAGGACCTGGAAATTGAAATACAAAAGATGTGGCATCTTAAAGCGAGAGCTGTTCCTGCTATTGCAGGTGCCCTAGGTATGATGAAAAAAATTTTTTTTTAAACAACTAGATAAGATCCCAGGAAAACAATGTCTCAGAGAAATCCAAAAGATTGTGCTGACAAACACTGCCCACATCCTGAAGATATTTCGCTACTGCCCCTGCCACTTCCCTTCCCCAAGCTTACAGTCATGCCGTAACGTCTCTTATCCTTCACTCACCCTAGGACGCTGGGTGAGTCTCGGTAAGTGATTGTAACAAACATGCAGATTAAAAGTAAATGATAATAATAATAATGATAATAACAACAACACAATGCTTCAAATTTTGGCACAGAGCCAGCAGTTTTTGAGGGGTGGAGGAAGTCGATTAAAGAAGAAGAAGAAGAGCTTAGCAAATGTAGAATCTGAAGGAAAAGAGAAGAAAGTATCAATCCGCTCTTGAATGTGCGCAGTCAGCTTGCACAAAAAGAGTATAAGCGCAGGTTTAACTGCGTAGGTAAAAGAGTGCATTGAAATGTTAGCCGAGTGAGTGGCCTCGAAACAATAGGAAAGTGGCATGAGCACGATCCAGAGGATGTAACAGAGAATAAGAATTACAGGATATTATGGAACTTCTTCATAAAGACTGACCATACTATTGAAGTAAGACCAGACATATTATCATAGAGGACAAAATAAATAGCGTAAGAGCATAGACTTTGTAATTTCTTATAATAGAGTAAAGAAATTGATAGAATTCAGAAATATCAGGATCTAACTAGAGAGCTGAATAGACTGTGAAAGAATAAGGCAACAATTATTCCTGTGGTAATTGATGCATTTGGCACAACACTCAAAATGCTATCCGAAAGATATTGGAATTGCGACTGACATTGTCAATCTACAAAAAAGTACCCCCCTGTATTCTGCAAGAATCCTAAGAATGTCTTTGCTTTTCATTCTTTCAGAGTCGATAAAATAAAGTACCAGTCAAGTACTGAGGTCGATGTAATTGATTTTCCCCCGCCTCCAAAAAACAAATTCGAAAAACTACTTCAGAAAGCAAAAATATTCACGTCATTAACATGATTGCAGGATCAACTACAGCACAAGAATTTAGAAGGTAACAAAACTAGACATTCGAGAAAGTAATAGTAGGAATGTTCTCAAAAATCATACGATACACTATAAATCTGATATTCAATGACTGTACATTCCAAGTTAAGGAGGTGAGAGTGGGCTGAGATTTACATATTGAGTGTCAAAAAACAACTTCAGAAGGCGCTTAAATAAGGCTCACTTCTGCAACCCACAAGAGTGTATACTACATACCATTGTCGACTATGATAGCAATAAATCAAGTTGTTGTTGTTGTTGTTGTTGATGATGATGATGATGCCGACGACGACGATGATGATGATGATGCTGACGATGATGACGGTAATGACGGTAATGACAGTGGTGGTGGTGGTGGTGGTGGTGGCATACAGTTGGATAAGATACAACTGAGTTTTGCACGGAGATAAAGTTCAAAATTGTGGACATCTCTCTTCTAAATTTGGCTTCACCTAGAACTAGTAAAGAAGCCATTCACCGGGAAATAACAGACAACATATCTTTTAACAGCGGGGATTGAATGTCAGCCACTTTCACACAAGATGGAAATTCGATATTTTATCTCACATCTTCCAAACGTGAGGTATAGACGTAGGTATAGATGTACAATGAAATTCGCTTTAGAACAACAAGGTTCCATAGTGCAGAACGCTCGGCAAGTATCTTCTACTAGAGAACCATGAGTAGACCAAAGTGTTGTGACTGGTAGATGGAAATTGTGAGAAATATATATGAAGGTCTTTCTACACCCGAGTGTACTCGAACATGTTAAATATGACTTTACACGAATGTATTTTATTCAACGTCGCGGCTCATTTAACTTTAATCTGACCCCGCTTTACGCACATCGTATCGTAATCTGTTCTAATATTAGTTTTAAATTATGATATGAGGACAGCAATTTTGGGAGAAGGAGTAAGTCAATTCCATCAACTCCCAGTGCTCAACTGGTTCTTATTTTATCGAACCCGAAAGGATGAAAGGCAAAGTCGGCCGCAGCTGAATTTGAACTCAGAACGTGAAGACGGACGAAATGCTGCAAAGCATTTTGCCTGGCGTGGTAACGATTCTGCCGGCTCGCCGCCTTATATATTGTTCTAATGTAAGAATGAATTTGTTCTTATGAGGCTGTAAAGGACAGATCTGGTGTTCATTGCTGACGATGTGATAGGACGCAGAAATGCATGGGTCCTATGATCCAGTGACGTCATGTCAAGTAGAATTTTCTTCCGAGACTATTTCTGCAGTGGAAGGTCTTCTCACGTCTGAGTATATTCGAATGTGTTAGATATGACTTTAAGAGTCGAAAATACACAACGATGTTTATTAACTATAACTTTTAAGGTGGTGCATACAAAGAAGTGATGGCCAAGGAAATCTAATTCGAAACAGCTTCCCTATTAGAAATGTTGGAATAAAAAATCTACATCATCATATTTATAATATAATAATGAGTTTATTGTATACGGCACTCAGGCGCACTACAAATAGTCAGAAAAGGATAAGTAGGAGGCAGAAAGCAGCAATAAGTCAAGTAAAGAAAAGTAGTTAATGGCTGCCAAAAGTGCATGCATAGTACACAAGATAAAACACAAGACAAAAAAAGAGGACATAAAAACGCCATAAAGAGGAAAGGGTGCACAGGCACATCCGGAGCAGCCCCAACCACATTCATAAAAATGACTGAATGGAGCAACGTATTAAATTATATTCAGTAATGCATGATGCCATACAATGTAAATGTACAATCTTTGATATGTGTTTTGCAAGTATGTTTTAGTGCATAGAAATTGTTCATATAATTACGGAAACTCGTTTATATTGGCAATAGAAAATATACGCATATTATATAAAATTTGTATATTCTGTTTCGCTCCAACAGTGTAATATATATAAGACAAGTTATAATGATATTTATATTACATGTATATGGGTTGCATGCACCATTAATTATTGGCAAAATTTTGGTTATTTACTTCGATCAGAATCTGCTTTATTTTATCGGTGGGATGAAAGGTAAAGTTGACCTCGGCAGAAATTGAAGTCAGAACATAATGATCACAAAGTATTTGTCCTACTCGGCCAGCTTGCCACATTTAGTAGTGTATATAATGATATATAAAATAACATACTAAATTTTTTTTCGGCAGAATAAAGTTCAGGGAAATTGCATACGCGAGCCAATTTCAAATTGCTGATGAAGCTAAATCCATTATATTTCGCCTCATTTCAGTTATGTTTGCTAATGCAATTGAAAAAAAAGCAGCTTTGTTTCCCTCTGTTTTAAACTATGTGGTCTCCAGGGTAATATATCGTGATTAAGTCTTCCTGTTATTTTAGCTTTCTATTAAACTTTAAAATGGGACAAATGTTAAAAGAAAGAAAAAGATGCGGTATTTTCTTTTTCTACTTATTAATAAAAACAGTTGTTCCATATGTTTGTTTTTTCTAGCCATATTATTTATTCCTTGTTGTCTCTGATGCTCTTGCGAACAGCATGAATATTATAATTCCTCATAAATTTAGAGCATTGTATCTAAATATGAAATCAAATGTGTCTAGAAACCAAAATAGATAAGCCATCTGTTGTATCCTTCTCTTTCAGCTGACTTAGGCCTTTAACTTTGTGTTATTGCCAAAATTAAATTCCAAAATTGGTACTGACTGACCTGATTTGATAATGACCTGACAAAACCAGCAACTCTGTTACATGGTTCCGACATTCCATTTAATAACTTTGAAATGTTGCATGCAAAAGGTCATTTGTCATGCCTGATCTTCATTGTTTCAATTCCATTTTTTATTACAAGTTCCAACTATCAAGTAACAGGACAGTTTTCGCTGTCATCGTCGCTGTCACCATTGCCGCCGTCGTTGTCGATTATATTACATTTAATTTCATGTTTAAAAAATTAAAAAATACGAATCCAGACAAAACCGCCCAAAGTTATTTCTAAGGAATCTATTCAAAGAATTTTAGTGCTTAATATATTCTGAGATATTAGTGGAAAGCGAAGGCGGGCAGAATTGTAAGCACGCCAGGCAAAATGTTTCGTCCGTCTTTATGCTCTGAGTTCAAATTCCCCTGAAGTCGACTTTGCTTTTCATCCTTTCAGGGTCGATAAAAATAAGTACCAGTCATGTAGTGGGGTTGAAGTAATCAATTTATTCCTTCCCCTAAAATTTCTGACCTTGTACTTATAGTAGAAAGGATATTAGTGGAAAGCTTTCAAATGGCAAACCCGCAAGAACACTGGATTAAACGCGTTTCACTGTTTACTTCCATCTTTCAATGTTGTTAGTTCAAATTCTGTCGGAGTGAACTTTATTTTTCCTTACTCCGGGATCGATAAAGCATACATTGACTGGATATAGATTATACAAATTTGTGGTCTGATACTAATGTAAAAAAATCGATATTAGTTTGGTATGCGTGGTAGAATACGGAGTAAGTTTATGTCAAGCCGAAATATTACGAGTTACAATAATGGGTTGATACAAGCTCACCTTTATTTACACATTAAATATGAATTATTATTTATATATATATATATATATATATATATATATATATATATATATATATAACAGTTGTTCCATATGTTTGTTTTTTCTATTATATATATATATATATATATATATATATATATATATATATATGTATATGTATATGTATATGTATATATATATATATATATATATATATATATATATATATATATATATATATATATGTATATATATATATATATATATATATATATATGTATATATATATATATATATATATATATATATATATATATATATATATATATATATATATATATGTATATATATATATATATATATATATATATATATATATATATATATATATATATATATATATATGTATATATATATATATATATATATATATATATATATATATATATATGTATATATATATATATATATATATATATATATATATATATATATATATATATATATATATATATATATATATATATATATATATATATATGTATATATATTTATTTATTTATTTATGTGTTTCAGCCAAGTGGCTGCGGTCATGCTGGTGCACCACCGTGATTTTCACGTTCCTTGCATGGCTCTTCTCCCCCACCTGACATGGTCCAATCAAGAGTTTTGATGGCACATCTGGTGTATAAGAGAATTTGACACAGCTGCCCTAAACTGCGTCTCATTACGAGCCATTGGTTCGTCTGGTATCGTGGAGAGGAAAGCGTCAAGTTTTGTCTTGAAGACCTCTGCATCCATGTCTTGCATGTCTCTCAAATGTTTTGGCAGGGCATTGAAGAGCTGAGGTCCTCTGAAACCGAGGCTGCTGCAGTATCTCGTTCTTATGTGAGATGCAGTGGACGGTACCTTTGGCACCATGCAGTGGCGACCCGTGCGGGCATTCCTGTAGTACTTGATACCAAAGTTTGGCACCAGTCCTTCCAGTATTTTCCATATGTATATTATTACATATCTCTCCCGCCTGCGCTCCAGGGAGTAGAGACCTAGTGCCTTCAGTCGCTCCCTGTAGTTCATCTGTTGGACTGTGGCGATCTTTTTTGTATAGTGCCGCTGAATTGCTTCGAGTTCTGCTGTCCGCTTAACACTGTGTGGTGACCACAACTGAGAGCAATAGTCTAGGCGGCTCAGAACAAATGTCTTCCATAGAATCAACATGACTTTTTGATCCCTTGTACGGAAAGTCCTCAGTATCCACCCCGCCAGTTGTCTGCACCTTGCTGTCAACTTGACAGTGTGCATGTGAAATGATGCATCACTACACATGTTGATGCCCAGATCTCTCACTGTTTGTGGTTCTGGGATTGCAGTACCTCCAGGCCCTGTGTATGCCAGTTGGGAGGTACTTGTGGTCTTGTAGCGCAGTACTTGAAATTTTTTTGCATTGAACTGCATATTATTTTGCTCTGCCCACTCATATATTGCATTTAGGTCATTCTGCAGGCTTACAATATCATCAGGATTCTTTATTGCCTGAGATATCTTTGTGTCATCAGCATAGCTAGTGACAGTGGCTCTCCGAGTGACCGTGGGCATGTCCAGAAGGGCCACTATGAACAGTAGTGGCCCCAGAACAGTTCCCTGTGGAACACCGCTCAATATTTGTGTTTCCTTAGATAGTTCTCCATTGGCTGCAACTGTCTGACTTCTACCATTCAGGAAGTCATGCAGCCACTCTCCTAATTTACCAGCTATGCCAAGGTTTCGCAGCTTGTGACATATCAAGCCATGATCAACTTTGTCAAAGGCTTTTGCAAAGTCGAGATATATCACATCAACATTTGAATGGTCAAGTAGCTGCTTCAGGACCCAGTCATAATGCTGCAAGAGCTGCGTGAGGCAGCTTCTACCTGGACGGAAACCATGCTGGGTCTCATTCAGCAAGTCATTTTCTTCTAGGAACGCAATCAATCTCCTTCTGACAATTCGTTCCATGACTTTGCTAATATGTGAAGTCAGAGAGATGGGCCTGTAGTTTCCAGCCTCTGCTCTGCTTCCACCTTTATGGATAGGACATATGGTGCCTTCCTTCAGCTTTTTGGGAAGTTTACCATTTGCAAGGAAACTCTGGAAGAGTATCCGGAGTGGTCCTGCTAATTCTTGTTTACACGACTTTAAGAGGACAGCTGGGAAACCATCGGGGCCAGTTGCCGAATTTGAGCTCATTTCATTTATGGCAGCTATCACATCTTCCTCTTCAATGTCGATGTAGGTAATGGATGCAGTCCCCTTCTGCTGAGTGCTATTGTCAAAGAAATCAGCTGGGTTCTTTATCTGCATGTGACTCAGATGAGAGGTGAAGACACTCTTGAATTGTGTACTGAGCACTTCACTTATCCATGTGGGATCTGCAGTCAGTGAGCCATTAGGCAGGAACAGGGGTCCTATCTTATACTGCACCGTAGCAGTCTCCTTTGCAAATCTATAGAAAGCCTTGGGGTTTGTTTTTATGCTTTCTACTGCTCTCTTTTCCTTCTCTGCTCTCTCCTTTTCATGGGAGATTTTAATTTTGTTTTCTATTTCTAACAGTGTTAGTTTTAATTTAGCCCTTTTCCTATCCTCCAGTTCTCTATTTAACTGGTTTGAGACCTTTGTTCTGTGTCTCATAAGGATTTTCCTGTCTCTAGGAATTCTATTGGCATGTTTGCTGGTCTTTCTATATGGCACGTATTTGGTGCATATGTCTTGTATGGTTGACATAAAATGACTTAGTTTGAGGTCATTGTCTTGTATAGAAAGGCTGTCATGCCAGTTTTGATTTCGAATCTCTCTGCGAATTGACTTCCAGTCCGCCCCGTGGAAATTCAGGTTGGATATTGCTTGAGTCCTCCTGGTGGGGTGGGTGTCAGTGGGTTGTCTAGGACCATACATAGTTAATTCTATAATGTTATGATCTGAGAGAGATGTGGGCGTTATTTTCACATTATGGATTAGGCTCACATTGTTTGTGAAGCAGAGATCCAAAATATTGCTTCCCCTGGTTGGTTGGAGTATCACTTGTTCCATGAACAGCATGTTGGATAGTTCTAGCAATGATTTTGCCTGGCTTTGTTCATGCAGTGACATCCCAGAGAGGATGTGACCTTCAGGCCATTTAACATTTGGGAGGTTAAAGTCGCCTAGGAAAAGTATATTGATGTGTTGGTCCAGATTTGTCAGGACCTCTTCTATGCGTCTGAGGCTGTCTTCAAATTTACCTTCCTGCTTTGCGGTATTTGGTGGACGGTATGTTGAGCATACAACTACATCAATTTGTTTTATGTGTACTATTAAAGTATCACATACAGAGTTTGAGTGTGATAGTAGTAGTAGGGGTGTGACATCTTCTCGGATGTACATTGCAACTCCCCCATGACTTCTATCCCTTCTGTCTGTTCGGAGTACGGCATACTCTGGTATATTTATCTCCGCATCTGCTATATTAGGTGTTAGATGCGTTTCGGTAAGCACCATGCATATTGCTTGATTGCATGTTACTAGGTCTTTCAAGTATAGGAACTTGTCTTTGCCGCCTGTTCGTAATAGGCCCCGGATATTCAGTAGGAATATGGGTGTGATATCTGTGCAGGGGTTCCTGGTGTTAGCGGTGGCCATCCCTGATCCATCATCTGTGGTGGTCTTGGACAATGGTTCGTGTGGCGTTGACTCTGTACCCTCTGCATCCACGTTAACTGTTGTACCATTTTCTGGGCCAAGCTTAAAAAAGCTTGCTGCTCAGCTACTGCAGTTCGTACAGCCTCTGCATATAGCCTTTTTTTGGGAGCAGAAGGAATATACGGACTTCTCTCTTTGTGAGTCCTGTTGGTATTCGGTGGATTATGTGTACGTAGATTTAAGCTTTCTGGTCTCCCTTTTCTGCGCTCCCGCTTATTTTGTTGTAAGTGGTTATCTACCTTGTTTAGCTGGTGGTGTTTGGGATGGGCAAATTTGCAGTTTTGTCCCTTTTCCCCGTGCCAGCAGGTACCATTTAGGTAGAATTTACAGATCTGTTTCTTTTTCTTTTTCTTTTTCTCTGTGTGACGTGTTTGGGCTTGAAGCCTGTTTGTGTTTACCGTCTTCTTGTCTGTTCTCCTGTCTTTGTCGTTTGTGGTGCAGCGTTGACTGTATTCACCATGGTCATTGCATCCCTCATCAGTGGCTACAGCACTGGTGGCATATATATATATATATATATATATATATATGTATATATATATATATATATATATATATATATATATATATATATATATATATATATATATATATATATATATATATATATATATATATATATGTATATATATATATATATATATATACAAGAAATGAGGGCAGGGAATCGTCAATTAATAATAAAATTAACAATTAACAATTTTGCCAAGTAGTTCAGTATGAAATAAACCTTTATCGGTAAGACCATTTATCATCATAAATATAAGGGATTAGCAATTGAGTTGCTTCTCCAACATACTGAAAATTCAGAAACAGCAGTCAAAGAACTACTGATTCTAAACTACAAATTTTTCTCTAAAATGGATGGCGATATTTATGGCACACATAGAACAAAAAACCGGAGGGAAAAGCACAAACAAAACAAGCCTTTAGTTAATTGGGTACGAATCGTTTCATGGTTAAGCGAACGAAAACTTCACTATTCCAATCTTCAGCCCAAATATTCTGATAAATTTGAAAGTGTCTCTAAAAAAATTCACGGTAATCCTTGGCCATGCGACACCAAAAATCAACGATAAGAAAGGCACTTACGAATTCATCGGCTAGCGAGTTCAGGCATCCCACCCCAAAGAAATCCACTCCATGTGCGCCACAAATAGTCCCGTATGAAAAAAAGTTCCGTGTGGAAGGATTACGGTTTAACTATCTAACTTAGAGATATCAAATATAAAGTATACATTTTAGAGAAAAATTTGTAGTTTAGAATCAGTAGTTCTTTGACTGCTGTTTCTGAATTTTCAGTATGTTGGAGAAGCAACTCAATTGCTAATCCCTTATATTTATGATTATATATATATATATATATATATATATATATATATATATATATATATATATATATATATATATATATATATATATATATATATATATATATATATATATGTATATATATATATATATATATATATATATATCTTTTAACTTTAACTAGTTTCAGCTCGAGAACTGTGGCCATGCTGGAGTACCGCCGTTAACTTTGCTACACTTTCACTACTTGAAACGTCCTCTGATATGTGGCATTTGGTAAATTAGACAGTTTGATGTTACTGCCCCCATCTGGGTTTCCTGCTGCGAGATAGGTTCATCTGGAAATCTTGACAGGAGGAGATCCAGTTTTGTTTGAAGATGCTTCATCCATTCCATGTAGGTTTCTCTGGTTTTTTGGGAGGATATTGAAGAGATGTGGGCCCTTGAAACCCAGGCTGTTGCAATATCTGGTCCTGTATCTTTATGGCGATGTGGGGATCTTTGGCACTATGTAGTGGCGCCCAGTTCTGCTGTTTGTGTAACTTTCAATGCCAAAGTTAGGTAAAAGTCCTTCCAACATGGTGTCCTGTTTTCTCGTTCTGAATGTTCTAAAGATCCATCCGGCCAGCCACCAGCATTTTATTGCCGACTTAGTAATAGGCACCCAAAAAGATGCACCTTTACTCATGTCAATACCCAGGTCGCGCACTGTCCCTCCTGGGCCAGTGTATCATGTCTGCATTTCATCTAGCTTTGTGTGCTGGTAACGCAGGGCTTGGAATTTTCCAGCATTAAACTGCATGTTATTGTCCTCAGCCCACTTATGTATTGCGTCCAACTCGCGCGCTGCAGATGCACAACATCTCCTGAGCTCTGTATCGTCTGAGAGACTTCTGATTCATCTGCATAGCTAACAAGGGTCGCTACCTGAGTAGCTGAGGGTATGCCAGGGAGGGCCACACTGAATAGTAGTGGCCCGAACACAGTACTCTGTAGAACACCACTCACTACTTGTGTTTCCTTGGAGGTAGCCCCATTGGCCACCACTTACTGACTTCTATCTTTTAGAATATCGTGTAGCCACAGTTCAAGCTTTCCGACTATGCTGAGATCAAGCAGCTTGTGACGTATCGTACCACGGCGCCGACTTTAACAAAGGCTTTTGCAAAGTCGAGACATGTCCAGATTTGAGTAGTTGAGCAGCTGCTTTAACACCCAGTCGTAGTTCGATAAGAGCTGTGTGTCAGGCAGCTTCGATTTGGTCGAAAAGTATGTTGGGTGTCAGTCAACAAGACGATCTCTTCAAGGAACAGAATTAGTTTCCTTCCGACTATTCGATTCGTTCCATGATTTTGTTGATGTGTGAGATCAGAGAAATAGGCCTATAGTTTTTAGCATTTGTTCTGCTTCCTCTTTTATGCTTTAGGGCATATTATTCCTTCCTTCAATTTACCTGGGAGCTTACCACTTGTAAAAAGCTCTGGAAAAGAAACTGCAGTGGTTTTGCAAGGGCACGTTTGCATGATTTGAGTAGGGTTGCTTGAAATCCAACAGGGCCAGCAACTGAGTCTGCGTCTACCCCATCTATGACCAGTGTAACATCTTCTCGATGTCTGGCGTTGATGTTGCTACTTACATTTCGATCAGACGGTCCAGAAGCGCAACTGAAGAATAAATGTACTCTAGGTTAGTTAAACTATGTTTGAGGCATATTTAACTTTCTCATCGCTACTTGGCACTGATGCTGCTATTTTTATTCTGATCAGGTGGGTCATGAACGCGTGGATCTTTCTGATTTGGCGTCAAAAAGATCCCCTGTGAAAGTTAAGCCACACAGATGAGAGAGCGTGTAGGATTGAGATGCCTGTAAATGTACTGAATTTGTAGATCAATCTAACCTAAATCAGCAGGAGGGGGGAAAAAAAGAGGTCAAATTGTTAAACTGATGATGACAGAGGAGTAGTAGTAGTGGTAATAGTTATGATGGCAGTTGGTGGTGACAATGAAGGTGGTGGTGACGGTTATAATGTAACTTCTGTTAGTACAAAAAAAAAAAAACCTTTAAAATAAGATAAGAAAAAAATGCAAAGTGAAAACAACAAACCACTGAGAAGTGCTTTTAACAGTTATTCGTAATTATATTATGTTATCTGTAAATTATATTACCTCTGCGCAAAGTAACTGGATTTAGTTTCAAGTTAAGACTGATAATTTTGAAGCACGTACGCTCACTAACTTATATACACACAGTATGGAATTTGGACTTAAATCTCTTGTTGTATTTTCAAAAGAGTAAGTCAAAGTTTAAGATTATGATTATACTTTCCATCTAAACTGATTAGTAGGGAGTAACAATCTCTTAGTCACGCGGGGAAGATGTGTGAAGGATAGGTCATATTGTCGATGTGGAACTGATGGTAGAATCGGTGAGGTTCAAGACGACCAGTTAAGGAATAGGTTAACTGTTCGTACTCTTAATAGTTAAGTGGGCGCTTACAGATTTTATTCTTTATGTTTGGTCATCGCGTTTATGTAGGGCATCGCGTTGAAAGAGTTAGTCGATCAAAATGACCTCAGGACATTGTTTGTAAGCTTACAACTTATTCTATCGACATTTTTTGCCGATCTGCTTACTGACAAAATGTAAATATACTAACACTAGTTGTCAAGTGAGACAAACTAAAACACAAAGCGCGCACGCGCGAATGTGTGTGTGTGTGTGTGTGTGTGTGTGTGTGTGTGTGTGTGTGTGTGTGTGTGAGAGTGAGTGCGCGCGTGCGTCTGTGTTTGTGTTGTGTGTCTACGAGCGCGCATGTGAACGCCAAGCAGTGATGATGAACAAACGAACTTTAGGTTAAAATATTTGTCACATATTTTAACTTTTAAAGGCAAATTCATTACAGTTACCGTGGAGAAAAAAATCCTACTTAGAGTAAAAGGTGTAAAAACACCATATCCGCCCAGTGATTCATCCTAGCGGATTCTCAGACGTGTTTCTTATTCATTAGCCTTCCTCAATAGGAAATACCGAAGAGAGATAATTCTGGGTAGATTCAAAACCGTAGCTGTATCTAAAAACTGAGTTGCGGGATCCTTCTGATTTGGCGGACACCATTTGTTTTCTAACGAAACACTTTCAAACTTGGGATACTGGTAGTATGCGTCATATAAAACATCTTTTTCTCTTAGCCTTGTTAAGAAAAGTTTGTATATTCGAAGTTATTTCATGTTAAAAGTTGTCGTATTTCGGTAATTTCAACCAATCACTGACGTCTATTGAGGGGAAAACAATTACTGCTGTGGTTTGTCAACAACACGTTGTGGCGGTGTAATGGAATCTTTTCCCTCGAATAAGATTACTGCCGTTGTTTGTCAACAACAACTATCGGCGGTACTGTTATTTATGACATCGTTCGTGCGTTTGTACTGGTTTTAGCTTTAGGGTTATGAGTATTTTTGCCAAATTTGGTGAAAATCTGTTCAATACACCGCCACAAAATTTTCACCAAATTTGGCAAAAATACTCATAACCCTAACCCTAACCCTAACCCTAAAACCCTAATTTTTCACGGGTCCAGCTAGTGTGATATTAATACCCATATTGATATTTGGCAACAAGTACTTCTACAACCTTGCTCCACATGGATACATACAATTACATGTACACAATAACCATTATGTAGCTTACAAGACCAGACTTGCTTCCAAGTTGAACATCTGAAGTGATTATTGATATATATGGGGCTCCTTTCCTCTGCATTTCGTTTCAGTTTTGTGTATTTCTCCCCAAATATTTGGAGTATATTTTACTCCATGATTTTCTATCAATTACATTTGTTTCCCAACTTTTCATATGCATATTACCATTTTTAGATCCAGTTTAAGGCAGTCTTTGTGTCTTAATTTTGGTTTGTAAGTTCTCTATAGAGTAGACACTTGGGAATTTTTTCATTTGTATGCGAACTATATGATCTGCCCTCCTCAATCTACTGCGCCGCGAGAGAGCTACTATGCTTACAACATTTGCTAACTCTACATCAACATCATTATATATTTCTCCAATATATATGCAAAATTTGTTGAAGACACTTTTTCCTGAAAATTTTTTAACATGTTTTGAATGTAATACTCATGTTTCACACCCATAAAACAAAAACAAAAAAAGTAATGTTTTTAAAGTAGATATCTTAGTATCATTTTTATATGCCATTGAAACAATTGTGACAACTGTAATTTTCTAAAAGATATCCATGTCATCTGAATTCTTTGCAATTCTGTCATCAAGACTGGCATTCCTGTTCAGTATGCTGCCAAGATATTTGAGAGAAGCTACGTTATTTTAGGAACTACACGATCTACCAGGATAACGCTGATAAAAAATAACATTTTTATCAAGATTTATTGTGAGACCTACCTAACACATTACATATCAATGAAATTTTATCCATGAGAGTTTAAAGATCAGTTGACGATATCACACTCATCAGCGTACAAAGAAGTCTTTTATCAGAGGTATAGATGTGTGTAATTTGAAAATTAAGTACAAGATGAACACTGCTGCCTTACCTAAGACCTGTTTTTACTTGTGAGGATGAAAAATATCAAAAATTAACATAGGAAGGGGTGAATGGACTTTGGAGCTATCATCATCACCATCACATACATCTACAGTCACGGTCACTCACCATGAGCCAATGTGAGAGTTTCTATTCAATTGCTCAACAAGGTGAATTTAGTAAGTAATGTTCGTTAATTTTAAAAAGGGGTCCATACAAGCTCGCAAGGGAACTTCTTCATAAACTATTTGCTGATTCTATATAGTATTCAAATTTACCCCAAGAATCTCTCAACTGTCTTTAAAATAGAAACCAAATATCTTAAATCTGAAATTTTAGAAATTGCATATCCAACAATTATTAGCAATAACACAAGCCAACGTGATTCCTGCAAGGAACCATAGACAAATCTTCTTCAAATAGCACATAACTATCTTAGACAATAGATACACTATGGCCATCCATTTTTGCTGCCCACTGTTTTTGGGCAGGTCGTTGGGATAGAGTCTTTTGTTGCCTTCTCCATAGAATTTTATCAAAAACAACAATCTTTCTTTTACTCTTTTACTTGTTTCAGTCATTTGACTGTGGCCATGCTGGAGCACCGCCTTTAGTCGGGCAAATTGACCCCAGGGCTTATTCTTTGTAAGCCTAGTACTTATTCTATCGGTCTCTTTTGCCGAACTGCTAAGTTACGGGGACGTAAACACACCAGCATCGGTTGTCAAGCGATGTTGGGGGGGGACAAACACAGACACACAAACACACATATATACACATACATATACATATATACGACGGGCTTCTTTCAGTTTCCGTCTACCAAATCCACTCACAAGGCTTTGGTCGGCCCGAGGCTATAGTAGAAGACACTTGCCCAAGGTGCTATGCAGTGGGACTGAACCCGGAACCATGTGGTTGGTAAGCAAGCTACTTACCACACAGCCACTCCTGCGCCTTACTCAAAAAATAAAATTGTAAAACAGGTTTGTTGTAACTGGAATGCCTTTAATCTTAAGTATACTCAATCTGGGACTAAACAACAATAAAATATTGTCATCACCATCATCACTAATATTTTCTATATAAAAGCCAAATCTCCTTCAACAAACTTTCAAATAAAAGCTACACATTTTCCATTCATATTCATTGGATAGCAAGCCACAAAATATCAATGTGATGATCATGAAGAAAATATCAAATCAGAACATTTATCCTAACGAGAGGGCATCTGATGTGGTCACTCAACCTACTAGAGATAGTAGCTAAACCTCTTTCAGGTCATCTTTACTACCTTATAAATGGAAGGAAAGAAACATTAGATAATAAAGTCCTAGTTATATTGTCTGAATAATAGATGTGATGGTCACAACTGGAGTATCTTTCCTTGATCATAGGTTTGCTCAATCAGATCTGACCTTGGGTAAAATAACTATAAACTATTGATTGAACAAGCTGACAAGTGAGCATCTCTAGAGTCACACTATATCTGTTAGGAACAGAAGCTAAATCTTTCTTTGAATCCACACTCTAAATAGTTCTAGATACACTATGCCCAACGACAAAAATGGTAGTTGCCATGGTTGGAATATTTCCAGTGCTGACCTGGAACTAAATAATTACAATGTTAATCAACTTAACTATTATTATCTGGATCTGTGGATCCAGCTGATGATAAATCTGTGAATCACTAAATGGATTAACAACAGATCTGTGGATCACATCTAGTTTGACAAAATAGCGGATCTTTTTGGTTTGACGGGCAACATTTTTCATTTATGTTTTATGTAGTGTTTTTGGTACCGAAACACTTTCAAACTTCGTATACTTGTATATTTTGTGTTACAGAACATAAAAAATTTTGTATTCGAAGTTATTTCATGTAAAAAGTTGTCGTATTTCGGTAATTTCAACCAATCACTGACGTCTATTGAGGTGAAAACAATTACTGCCGTAGAATGTAAGCAACAAATTCTAACGGTGTTATGGGATCTTTTCCCTTGAATAAAATTAGTGCCGTTGTTTGTCAACAACAACTATCGGCAGTACTCTATTTGATCACTCAGTGGTTAAAAATTACAGCCAAATCTCCCTTAAATCCTACAGTCTTAAATAAAGAGAGGTCAGATTAGATGATTTAGTCCTAAATATGCTAAAAAGGCAGAAAGGCCATGGCAAGAATGTCTTTGATCATAGTTCAGGTGGATGAGATTTGGCCTGAGGCTAAACAACAACAGTAGCAGCAATTGACTCGACTAAATGCTTTAGAAATCTTGATCAGAGCTGATCTAGGCTAAACAACAACCAACACAATTATCCCCAAAAATATCACAAACATTACCACCGCTACCACCACAACTTTATCAATACTGACATCATTATCAACCCAACCATAACAACCACCTGAACATCCAACCATCACATTACCACCATCACTACTGATACAACAATCATCATCACTAACAACACCACCATCACATTCTCACCATTACTACTACTACTACTACAACCCTCTTCCTCATCATCACTACAAGCAATTGCCATCACCCTCATTTTTTTAGATAGGAGGCTGAGATTTAGCTGCTTTATGTAATAGGGAGAGTAGGAACTCCTGTGACAGCCAATCCTCATTCTTGTATACATTCCACACATACACATACAGAGACAAAAATACTAAAAGTTCATACAACACCCCCCACAACATTCAGAGCATGCATAGAAGACATAGCAAAGAAAGCAAAATGGTACACAAATATACTAAGATCAACCTCAGGTATCATATTTAGCCAACAGAAAGAAGCTACAACAATGATATACAAACAATGAATTAGATCCATCATGGACTATGCCAACCTTGACTGGGCCCACAATCTCTCCTCAATAAACCATAATAAACTACAAAACACACAAAACAGCACATTATATGATGCTACAGCCTGTTCATAGATCACATTTAGAAACCCCATATTAAATATCAAAGTCCACCTCGACATGTGCAGTGCACCACAGCAAAACTTCAAACTTCAGTCCCCAAATATCAACACTCTTTGTGCCATATTTTAACTTCTAAAGAACAATATCCTAAAAATGCTTATCTCTCTCATTCCACCAAGACAACATATGAACACATTTATACAGAAGTAGCTGCAGTATATACCAGTCAATATTCCAGAACAATGAACTGAAAGAGAAAGAATTGTCAGGTTCCCATCAAGTTCAATTTGCCTGCCTTTGATGTGGTCACTACCAGAAGCTGTAGAGAAACAAAGCCAATAAGGGAGTAAACTGAGTGGTCAGTGGTTTGTCTTCTATTACTAGCACTATGATGAGTCCATGTCCAAGATATACTTAGCCCTCAAAAAATTAGTCTACAAATGAATTTACAATTGTAGGTGACTTAGCGTATAGTGGTTTTTCAATGATCCCTAGTACAACAGTGGTACTTACTATATTGAAAGAAGAAGAAGAAGAAGAAGAAGAAGAAGAAGAAGAAGAAGTATGAAGAAGGCGGGGAGGGGGAGGAGGGGGAATCGTCATTATCATCTGAAAAAAGCCTCAATGTCCAATGAAATCAAGCTACACTTGATATGTAACAATGTGCAATTTAACTCCATTAACAATCTATAGGAGGGGTTCTCATGACAGCTAAAATTAACTTTTAATTACCTCCTAATAGCTGAAACTAATTTCTAAAATTACTGGAAGGCGGCAAGCTGGCAGAATCATTAGCACACTTGGTGAAATGCTTAGCAGTATTTTATCTGCCATTATTTTCAGAGTTCAAATTCCACCAAATTCAACTTCGCCTTTCATCCTTTCGGGGTCGATTAAATAAGAACCAATTATGCACTGGGATCTATGTAATTGACTTAATCCCTTTGTTTGTCCCCTCTATGTTTAACACCCTGTGGGTAATAAAGAAATAAATTTCTAAAGTTACTAATTAGCAATTGCTTATAATCTTAATATAAACTTTTTTCTAATGAGAATGTCTAAATTCTCTTTGATTAAATTAATACAGCAACAACCCAAATAAGTTTTTCTTAATGTAAAAGAAAACAGTTTTAAGCATGTTCTCTTGCTGAGCATTAGACTGTCTCAGTATTTAGTTTCATCTCTTTATGCATTGAATTAAAATACTATCAGAGCAAACTTTGCCTTTTGTCTCATTGGTTTTAATCAAATAAATACTTATCATGTATTGAGGCTGATTCAGTTAACTATTTTCCCATTATCATTATCCTTTAAATTTCAGTTTATATTCTAATGTAAGAAACTAGTTTTAACATTTTGTTCTTACATCTTTCAAATTTCTGTTTCTAATTCAAAGTTTTGAAAATATTTGTTTCTGAATACCTTAGAAAATCAGTTGAAAAATTACTTGAAAAAATTACACAACAAATCAAAGCCAGTCAAACAAGGATGCATCTGATTTAAGCTGTTTTCAATATAGTAGCATGTTAGAAGGTTGCATGTCCAGTATTATATAGCCTGGACATCTGTTTTCACACTGGAATATCAGTCAATCTAATCAAGGTTTAGGGCAGTAATTGCTTTTAAATAGTATTTCTGCTTATTTTCTGAAGTTGATAGTTTTTTGGGGTTTTGTTTTCATTTTGCTTTTTAGTGTGTGTGTGTGTGTGTGTGTGTGTGTGTGAGCTACAAAAGTAAATTTGCACCAAAACTCAATTGAAAGAACATCATTTGCATTAATGCAATTTACATTTTATGTCACGCTCATGTTTGCTTGAGTTGTGGCATCTGCAGTCCTTTACTGTCATATAGTGCATAAAAACATTCAATTGCTGCTTTGTTTTTCACTTACAATTGACTTCTAGCATTAAAAAACTCAGGCAATTGAACTCTTTGGAGATTTTTTGTTTGTTTTGTTTTGTCATTTGTTTCTAACTTTCTTTTATTGTTAATTGTGCAAATTAACATTTGGCTGAAAAGGTACACAATTTTTTTTTTACATATTTTTTAAAAAAATGTAAAAAGCTGATCAGCATGCAAGGCAGGACTTGAACAAAGCTGATAAGGTCAATAAAAAGTCTGAAACATATCTCTATGTTGTCCTCTGCCAGCAAACAAACATCAGATTTTCCTTTCCCTAGCATACAAATCTGATTGAGAATTGTTTCCCACTCTTTTTTTTTGTACAAGTCACTTACAATTGCTGTTAAGTATTTGTTTTCTGTCTGACAACAGAGGAAAATTTCAATATGCTAAAAATTTATGTAGGGCATTCACTACACCTCACTCTACATGGCTGCTCAACTTACAAGTGATAGTAGACAAATTTCCCCTCAAGTTACACCTTATCAGGATAAAAAGAGCATTGAATAATGTAGTCCTAGAGATTTTATGGAATAGTATGCATGCCCATGGAGACAAGGACCGAGACCATTTGACATTATGCCATGCTGGGCCTTACAGAGGCAATGACCGAATCCATTTGGCATTATGCTCTGCTTGAGAAGAAGATTCGTCAAGCCAAGTAAAACTGCAGTTGTGACAGATGGCACCCGTGCTGGTGGTACGTGAAAGCACCCATTACACTTTCGGAGTGGTTGGCGTTAGGAAGGGCATCCAGCCGTAGAAACCATGCCAAAACAGACTGGAATCTGGTGCAGCCTTCGAGCTTGCCAGCCCTGGTCAAACCGTCCAACCCATGCCAGCATGGACAACGGACGTTTAATGGTGATAATGATGATGATGATAATGAAGATGATGATGATGATGATGATGATGATAAAAACATAAATACATACAAACGTGTACATAACGCACGCACATACATACATACATGCAAACGTACATACGAACGTACGGTTGTCGAAACATTACCGGATGAAAAATCATCTGAGAGAGACCCGATAGTCGGTTATTGGTACAGAAAGCTCACCTCTACAGGGTAGCTCTCGTTAGCCTGTGTAGGGATTCGAGCCCCAACCGCAAAATATTAAATTAGGGATCACGAGTAAGTTATTACAGTTTCACGTGACTGATCTATAAATAGACCTATGAGCGTGAAGCTGTGACATGATATGGCTTCTCGGATAATCTAAAATTCGCCCCTTGTTTTTTACCCTACAAAAACAGTTTGGCGCCGAACTCACAAAGCAGACGATCTCGGACACTCTGGCACACCACCATGAGCAAGAGACGACTTTGGACACTCACAGCGACGGTTGTTGTATTTGCATCATTTTTTTTCTCTCTTTCCTTTAGATAGCCAATACAGTGAATCACGTTCATCAATAAATATGTTAAAAGTTTGTGAGTTTGTTTTATTTATTATGCATGCAGCCAGCTAGATCACACGACGATGGTTTTCGACAATACAACACACACCAATAAGCAACCGCCACGATATCGATAAGAATTGAGCCTACCATTATCATCACTAACAGGAATTAAAAAAAAAAAGATTAAGCTATCCTCGAGTAATATTCACATCAAAAAACAGAAATGGTTATACAACATTTTTGCAGGACATAGGAAAAAATTTGGTCAGGATAAATGTTTATATTTGGTAGCTCAACGAGAAAGGATTGTCGACCAGGCAAGGAACAATGATATCTCTATCGTTCCTATCTCTAGTGATGAATATTGCAAATACCTCGAAAACGACTAGAATATTGCATATGTTGGTATTGTGAGTAAAACTAGAACGACAAAAGAATACTTCTGCAGACATCGGAAGGTATGCAAGTCAAAGTTGTCTGCATTCAATAAAACTATATCTCGCAATGCTTTCGCAATACCAGTGCTTGTACTAACATTTGGGATCATGACTAGGAAAATACTAACAAGGACTTCCATTTAATCTACGACACTGAAAGGATCTATGTTAAACTGAAGGATGGAGGTAGAGACATAAGATCAGTTCAGATGGCCTTTGAGTGCTGCATCATGCCACTTACGCAATACCTACAAAAAGAGTAAAGAAAGAAATGAGCATGCAACTCACTCTACGTGGCTGCTCAACTTACAAGCGATAGCAGACAAATTTCCCCTCAAATTACGATCTACCCGGATAAAAAGAGCATTGAATAATGTAGTCCTAGAGATTCTATGGAATAGTATGTATGACTACGGAGACAATGACCGAATCCATTTGGCATTATGCCGTGCTTGAGAAGACGACTCACCAAGCCAAGTAAAACTGCAGTTGTGACAGATACTGGTGTCACGCAAATGGCACCCGTGCCGGTGGTACGTAAAAGCATTACACTCTCGGAGTGGTTGGCGTTAGGAAGGGCATTTGGCTGTAGAAACCATGCCAAAAACAGACTGGAGTCTAGTGCAGCCTTCCAGCTTGCCAACCCTGGTCAAACCGTCCAACCCATGCCAGCATGGACAACAGACGTTTGATGATGATGATGATGATGATGAGTAGTAGTAGTAGTAGTTGTAGGAGGAGGAGGAGGAGGAGGAGGAAAGCACATATAAATATATTCAAGAGCGAAGACAAAATATGAAATTTGACGAACTCCTGAACAGACGCTCTGAGTGTACAACTGTTCCATGTGAACCAAGGGTGGCTGGACTGATCTGCTTAAAACAGAAACTTGGAGGACAAATACTTATCATCATAACAACAGAAAGTTGTGTATCGGCACAAACCTCGCAAGATAGAGAATACCAACAACATCGACAGGAATAGTAGTCTCTCCTGGATTTGCGATAACTACACCACATCTCATTAGAAGGTTACGCTTTTGCTGACCAACATAACTACTAAATACCTATTCAACAAAAGAGATAAGGATGCTTCCAGACCTCCATGTTGTGATAGAAATGTTGACCGTACTATACTACTGTGAAAGACATCATACATATGATGAGCTGGTATCAAAAATGTCCACAAGACAGTAATCTTCTTATGGGACATAGCATTGTCGTTAAAACAGTCTACAATGTATACACGGAAAGCTTGTTCTGACGGCCATACGAAAGGTACACCAGAATCGGAAAGTATCTACATATTTAAAAATAAAGAAAACTGATCGAACATTCCAATAAAAACAGCAGATCAGTGTAGGTGCAATAGGCTAGATATAGTTGTATGGGGCAGGGAGCAAAAGTCATGAAGTTTTGGAGATTAGCTGTCCATCGGATGTGAATGTTTCGTCAAAATTTGGAAAAAAGGAGAAAATTTATGGGAGATTAATGAAAAACATATAGCTCTTCTATTTTCATTTGTATCTTTTATCATAGATGCACAGGGTTACGTAATAACAGATCTGCATTAAAAGATCTAGAAATGCTTGTGTTCTCTCAAAACGAACAGAGCAGATTAATTCGTATTCTCCAACTAGAACTGAATAGAGGTGTAGTGAAAATTTGTAAAACATGTCATTGAGTCTCTATTTTGAGGTTCCTGCACGAACGCATGCCCACAATCATATATACACACGCCCACACACATAAACAGTAATGAAGCATCCACACTTGTACTGACGCGACACCCACATTCGCTAAACGAGAAGTTTATCCACACGCACATACATATGTACACACAGACACAAGAAAAATGTCAAGGACGTCTTTAACTACAGGCCTACAGGAAAACTGACCTAGGGTTAAAGAACATTAATAAACAGCAGAGAGTTGGTTGTCACTCACACCGACAAAACAAATGAGTTTTATTATCTTCGACCAAATGAATTCCTTCTCTTGAAATCAACAGGTTAGCGAGCGATTAAATATTGCACAGATGCCAAATAGATTCGGTCATTGCCTCTGTAAAGCCCAGCATGGCATAATGTCAAATGGTTTCGGTCCTTGTCTCCATGGGCATGCATACTATTCCATCTTTAACACAATTCTCAGACCGAATCAGAGCGACACAATGTGACAAGGCTGGAAATTTGAATTATAAAGTATAATCCAGAAAGAAAGTAAGATAAAACGAGAAGATTTGGTCCCAACACTGGGCTGCTACTCCCCCGCCTCACCCCGCCAAAAACAAATGATGAAAGACAAAGCTGACCTCGGTGAGATTTAAATTCAGAATGCAGAGTCAGAACAAGAAACGCCTAGCAGTATAAGCCGACGTTCTAACTATTCTCCCAATTCGCCGCTTTAACTTTTAAATTAAACAAGTTTAACTGGAATATTTTCGTCTGTAAACAGCTCTACCAACCAGTTTTAGAATGCCAACTTGCATCAAGTACTGAATTTGAAAAGGTAAAAAAAAAACAATGTATGTTTAACACTTAATCATTCTACTTTTATGGATGGGGGTCGACAATTTTGAGTCGGTTTTGTAAGTCCTGATAGGCTTCGGGTTGGTGGGTAAGGGAAGACAAACTGAAGCGCTGCTCCGGGTGGCACACCCTCTATAGTCTTGGACTGAATTTGATAAGGTAAAAAAAAATGTATGTTTAACACTTAATCATTCTATCAAATGCGAGGCGAGCAACGATGAAGCCTGTGTGCAGTCGCTTGAACTGCTAGAAATAACAGTCACAACTGTTAAAAAATGACACACTGGATAATGTACGTTAGTCTTGAAGAAAAAGAAAAGATATGACATGATGGTCATACAGTAAGGTAGCTGTGGGTGGGTACGGTCCACCCCGGCGACGATTTTATGGCTGGGGCTCGATAATTTTGAGTCGGTTTTATAAGCCATGATAGGCTTGGCGTTGGTGGGTGAGGGAAAGACAAATTGAAGAGCTGCTACGCCTCTGTAGTCTTGGACATCAATAACCAAAAGAAAGGAAAAAGAAAAATTCTTTACATTCTCCTAAAAGAAAACTTTTCCGCTCATCAGCTCGAATTATGTTGTATGTGGTGATATCTACAAGTTTACATTTTTTTCTAAATTATAATTACCTATAGCTTATCACCTTCCAGCAATCACATAACTCAACCGTTCACTTTTCTAAATAAATTAAAGATAATTTCTTATTTTGAAAGTTAATGGAAACATTGGATAAACAGATATAATTTAGATAAAAATAGAGAGAAAAACAAAACTTCTCTGATTATATTTTCAACTCTATTTAAATTAATTCTTTAATAATGTATTTTGTTTTCACAATTCTAAACATTACATATAAGAATTCTGTTTTATTAGTTCTATTAAAAATATCATATTTTGTTACATAAACATAAGTCTTCAGACTTATATGAAGTAGAGAAATGAGAATGTATGACGTTCATGCCGTTTTTGCAGCCCCCCTAGGAATATATTAATCAACCAATAGTTTGTATTCTGGATGGTATATGAGATAAAGGAAGTTATTTCTGGCTTCTGTAAATTCCGTTTCTTCTTGACTTTGCCCCTGTTTTCCTTTTATTCAACTATTCCTCTGCAGGGGGATTAGTTACAATTCAAAAGAATTCAGTTTAGGCTCCACAAAATGGGAAGCTGTGAAACTTCGTGTGCTAATGATGATAACAAGTAGCAATGTAATAGGCGGCGAATTAGCAGTCGGGTATAAGTTTCGTGTAATATGCCTTGCAGTAACTATTCCGGCAATCTGCTCTGAGTTCAAATCCCGCCTAGGTCAACTTTGCCTTTCATCTTTCTGAGGTCGATGAAATAAAATAGTCAAATACTGTGGATGATCCACCTTTTCATTTGTCTATCTCTCTCTGGTGATGGTGGTGAGAGGAAAGTTTTAATGAGAGCCGTTGTTGTAGTAGTGATTATTATTTCTTATTGCCCACAAGGGGCTAAACATAGAAGGACAAACAAGGACAAAGGGATTAAGTCGATTACATCGACCCCAGTGCGTAACTGGTACTTAATTTATCGACCCCGAAAGGATGAAAGGCAAAGTCAATCTCGGCGGAATTTGAACTCAGAACATAACGGCAGACGAAATACCGCTAAGCATTTCGCCCGGCGTGCTAACGTTTCTGCCAGCTCCTGGTGCTAATGAATCCCTAACCAATCAGATTCAAAACTTTACGGGTGCGGATGCGGAATACTTGCAACTAAGCTGATGTTTGCAATATATTCTTTGGATCTATTTCAAAACGGGGGCACCAGTTTTCATTTATGTTTTATGTAGTGTTTTTGGTACCGAAAGACTTTCAAACTTCGTATACTTATCTATTTTGTGTTATAGAACAGAAAAAAAATTTTGTATTCGAATTTATTTCATGTAAAAAATTGTCTTATTTCGATAATTTCTACTAATCACTGACGTCTATTCAGTTGAAAACAGTTAGCGCTGTAACGGTGTATATCGTATTAATCCCCTAACCCTAACCCTAACTCTAGAATCCGAACTCTAAAATTGTTACACACATAGATACGCACAGCGTAATTTATTATATAAACAATATATGCGTATAAATTACGATTAAACCGGATGAAATATGTCACAGGGAATAACATTTTTATGACCGCCCAGCAGTAACTCTATTCAGCTGAATAGACGTCAGTGATTGGTTGAAATTACAGAAATACGACAACTTTAACATGGAATAACTTGCGATGTACGTTTTTTTGTTAAGAAGATGTTTTATATGACACATTCTACCAGTGTCCCAAGTTTCAAAGTGTTTCGTTAAGAAAATACTGGTACCCCCGTTTTGAAATAGATCCTATTCTTTTATAATTTGAGGGCGATGGGTTGGTAGAATTGATAAAACGTCGGATGCATGCGGTATTTAGTTATGCCTCTTTACATTCTGATTTCGAATCCCACCGTGATCAACTTTACCTCTTTTCATTAGTGAGGTACTGCGCCGATTTAATCGACTATGTCCTACCCTAATATTCCTGTAAAGCTTTCTAAACCTGGAAGGATTTATAACAGAAGGTTATATTTTCCTTACAAATAATCATAATAATTGCGGGCTCGTCTTTACGTTAGATATCGATATTTATCAAGTCTATACTAAAATGATAGTTTATCTTCAACTTGATAACCAAATTTAGTTTGTTGTCTCTACTTTACTGGACATTACTGGATGGTTTCCATGTTGAAGCTCCTAGGAGCTTGTTCACAGGTCCTTTTCCACTAGAACAGTTAATTTGTCCTGTGTGGTACAACACTTCGACAGTTGTAGCTATAAACACTTGATCA